>NC_052020.1:49038267-49338267 GCF_015832195.1 Motacilla alba alba | reverse complement strand
AGAAATCTTCCACAGGACAAGTAGGTTGATGTGTCTCCCACTGACTCCAGTTTCCTGGCACTGCCCACTAAACTGCCTTCTACAAACACGGGAGAAGAGATTCAGCTGGTAAAAATCAGTGTAGCCACAGTATTGGAATCTATGCCAGCTGATGTAATGATACACATAGCCAGTGAATGTAAGCCTGGGAGAGCTGACTGTGGGGTATGTAAAATTAGCATTTGCTTTTTTAATGCATGTATATTCTAAATATTGTCAAAATAGTCCTTCTGGGTTTTATTTTTAAGAAGCCTAATTTTAAGATTAAAAAATATTCAAAGAGAGATTTTAAATTTGGATTTATTTTTAAGCCCAAGTATGAGATGGGGGATTTCCTCCATCATATTTGCTGTCTGCATTTTAGGATAATCATGAAGAATCAGTTGATTTTTGTCAAGTCTGTTATCTATATAATACTGAGCCAATGATCTTGTTACTTCCTGATGCTTCAGGTGGAGAGAAGACTGTTCACGACAAGTAGAGGGACAGAGTTCTAATAATCTGAAAAAAATTGTTTTAAATACTTTATTCCTCCCTTAAAAAAAAAAAATAATCAGAGTACTGAACCCCATTTTGCCTGAAGTCTGCTTGATCATCCACACATGTGTAGAACAAAGCACAGTCTATATTGGTTGTAGTGCTGGGCCTTGACGAGTCAGAAATTCTCAAGGAGAGTTGCTATGGGGCTTTTGACTGAAAAATCAATGCTTAAATAAAATCTGTGTGCTGATTACACATCTCCACATTCAATCAATGAGTCACTGAAATTCCAGAACAAGCTAAATATTGATGGCCAGAAAACAAATGTGTACAATAGCACTTGACTGTTTTTTCTCTTCCTCTTTCTAATTTCACCCAGCCCTAATAAATATGAGGTTATTACTGCCAGTTATACTACATGTAACCAGTCATTGTGCTGTAAAGTGCTGCCGTTTGCTGTTATTGATCTTACCTATCTTTTTAATTATTGAAGTGACCTGAGGCTTGGTTTGGTCAGTTATGCGGGTCATTCTTCCACCATAATGATGTGAAAAGTTATTGTCAGGGTGAGGGAATCAGAGTGCCCACAGTTTAATGCTCTTTTACATGCTAGTTATTCCCCAGACTATAGAACAGCTGCAGTCAAATATCAAATCTGGAGGTCATCTGTCTTTCTTGACCTCTTTGCGATTATAACATAACAATAGAAATATTTGACAATCTTGTCTTTCTTTTGAAAGAAATTATGCTCTAAAATTTATCAGTGGTGCTCCAGAAAGTCAAGTAATTTTCTGCTAGAGACAAATTTGGGAAAAATAGTCACATTATTTGACTATTTAAGTTTAAAATGGACTTGAGCAGCAATACTTAATCAGATTGGAGTGATTCACAGCTTTGTCATGTGCTGCTTTTAAAAACAAATGGACCAGTTTTTCAATAAAAAGTTTTCAGAGATGGTAAAATTTTGGTCTGGATCAGTGAAGGCACAATGGTGCAGATGGTGGAATGAAGGAGGATGTGTCAGCTGTTTACTTTGTTGGTATCATGGGTGGAATACTGCTGCATATAAATTAAGCACCTTTCAGGAATCCTTCATCTTTTGTATCATGGAGAGTACTCTAAGCAGTATGTAGCAAAATCCAAAGATAAGCCACATGAAGAAGTTCTTCAAGAAATTTTTCAAGAACCTCAAACACCTCTTCATGACCCTGTAACATCCTGAAAATATTTAAGATTTTTAGCCTTTTAATTTTACTGCTAAACTACCAAATAAGTCTCAATTTTATTTCTCTGCCTCTTCCTAGAGCTTGTAGCATCTTCAGCCTATAATTTGTTGCAGTCTGATGTATATTTAGAGAACTATCTGGCCATTTTTTTGTGATCATATGTAATTTTCACATATATATATGTATATATAGATCTTTTAAAATCTTTATAATAGGTAAAGGCAAGAAATATTTTGAGAGGAGGTTTTAACTTGTGTCATCACAGGGTTGCTCACCTTTCCATCTGAGCATTGTTCTTTAAGAAGGCAGCAGAGCTTAGCAAACAGCAATGCCTGAGCCTTTACTCTGAGCCAAACTTCTTTTAGTTTCTGATGCTTGTACCAGCCACTGTAGCTCTTAATTCCTGTAAAAGAGAAAGTTATATAGCCTTAGAGACCATTTGGAAACAGTAGTGAAAGTTCAGTGCAGAATTTTGGTATCTGCTTAAACGAGTCTTTTCAGTGGATGTGTCCTGGCAGGCAGCAAACTTCTGGCTGGTGCACATTATTGGCATTAGTCCCTAGAGCCCTTGTGGCCTAGGATTTGCCTATTTGAGAGATTTTCTCCCTTCAGCTGACAGAGCAGTGGGCAACAAAACACTCTGGGTGTGCTCCAAAGCCCAGTAAAGTCAATGGAGACATTTGTGGAAAGGGAGGTTAGCAGGACAATCTTTAGTAATGATTTCTCCAGAGCTCTCTCTTACAGTTGGTTTACCATTGATCTGATTTTTTAACCTTTGCACCAAGCTGAAAAACCCACTTCACTATTTCCACTCTACTGAGAAAGGCTGAGCTGAGAGCTGGAAGGATCTTTTGTTTGTTTTCTTGACATTAGGCTGGTGAGTATTCACCTATCATCAGAGGGAAGCTTCTTTATTATTTATATTTTGGGAGGGATGCAGTGTAATATAGATGGTTATTGAGGGTTTTGTAAATATAAATGAATAACCCCAATTATACTTGGATATTACAACCTCCTCTCCTATCTTCCCTGAGATGTTTCTTTCTTGTGCTTTCTACTGCAAGAATAAATACTTGAAGTAAATATGTTTTGTTATATTGCACAAGGGCACTATGGATTTTTAAAAAGTACCTTTTTTGCAATATGTTAAAAAAAAAATCTTGGCTGATTACAACTTGTTAGCTTTGCTGCTGCTCCAGTTCCGTTTAGGAAAAAAAAATATGGCTTTATATTCCCTCCCACTGATTTTCAACTAAAACAGAACTTAGTTGCCTGCTGATCCTGCTGGCTTTTTAAAATGAAAAACTTATTCTTCTTAAACTACTGGAAAATTATGTTTAAAAATCAGCATAATTTCATTGCCTTTTATTTCTGTCTGTCATGAAAACTGCTAGGCTGCTTTCTGGAACAACCCAATGTAATTTAATGCACAAATTTAGTTATAGTTATGAATATACTGACTGAAAAATATTTAAATGATCTGGAGATATTAGTCACTCTACAGTAAAAATGGCTGTGTGCATACAATGGGAAAAAAAAATCTATGTCTGTAGGTGCCTGTATATTCATAACAGATAATTGCATAAGATTGAGAGCTGGCAGGTTCAGTAAGGAGAGACTCCACCTAACCAATGTACCAAAAGTGGTGCAGCCATTTAAGTTGCAGAGGACATAGAAATTAATTCAGAATTATGACATCATATGCCAGTTACTTTTAAGAATGGTAAAGACAGTCAGGAGAACAGGGAATAAAACACTTGAAGACTGAGAGAAATTGGTAATTTTTCTGACTGTGGGACCACCTGGTGGTTTCGAATAATTTTCCATGTCTATTCAATAGGGAGGATATACACTGGAAGAACCAACAGTTGTGACAAGTTCAAATCTCACCAAGGGCAAGACTCAGATGCTGTTCTAAATCTCTGATTTATGAAAATTTGGAGTGCTTTATAAAACTAGATATTTTGGGGGTGAATTTTGCACCATTTTATTTTCATTTATTCCTTCTAGAGTGACTGAGTACCCTTTTCAATTCTAATACTTTCTAGCGAACAATTTTCCAGAGGACAGGAGGTAAAGATATGAGCACCTCTACATATACAGAATGGTCAAACCCAGTCTACCCTCTAACAAGCAGTTCAGTGTTCAAGACACAGCATGGCTTGCAAGACAAGAATAACCTTAAAGGGCTTACATAAGCCAGAGAATTTCACTAGAAGGATTATTCTGCATCAAACCCTTATTTTTTGACTGAGTAGGAGGCAGGGAAAACACTGACTACACTGATGGAAGAAGTTCATGTGATGGAAAATCTGCTCCATCTCCCAGTTTCCAATGGTTAGTTACATTCACTGTTCAAACCATGTGCCTGGCTGTGGCTGAAAAGATCATAAATACTTGAAGTGTACAGCTCACATAGTTTAAATTCAGCCAACTGACCGTCAACTGATCTTTAATGGAAAGTTCAAAGAAAATTAGTACTCTGTATTGCAGGTTTCCAGTTCCATGAGAAACCTTTTGGCTTTTCTCCATTCCTGTCTATACTATTATTATAAGGAAGGTATCACACAGTTCCAAGTCTGGCACTCTTCAACCAGTGTCTGAGTGAAAAATAGCAGAAGAGACAAACGATGGACATATTTTTCTGTCTTTGAGTGATATTATTTTGTCACTAAATCATGGCCTAGGGTGTGTGACCAACATTGCAGGACTTTGTCACGTGCTTAAAAATGAAAGAAACTAAAGGAATTCAGCTTCCCAAGGTTTCTAGAAAAATATTGTTTGCTGCTGGCTCACTCAGAACCTGAACATAGTTGCAGTGAGTGTATATTAATACATCTTCAAATCATTTGAAGAAAAGTGACTGCCATAATAAATCATGCTGGTGACCCAGCAGTCCTAATGTCCTGTCTTTAACAACTCCTGGGACTGGATGTTTTAGAAAAAGAGAATAAAGAGTATTCTTGAATTCCATCTGTTGGCTAATTTGCACAGTCATTTTCTACTAGTAACATGATATTCATGCTTAGAGTGGTGGGAAGTCTCTTTCATCAACCCAGACTTGATCTGTTTCTTTAGCAGTAGCCTCTGAGCATTTCAAGGAAGCAGACACAGTCTTGTGAAGCTCACCCCGATGCTGCCTGTTCTCCTCAGAGACTGTTTCTCACTCATTACTGCAAGTGGGCGAGTGCCTTTTTCAAGCCCTGTAAAACTGGAAAAATCTAACAGATGGTAGGTATGGCCTATATGCCTTAAGTCCCTTCCTATCACTCTGTCATGTTTCCAAAACTACTTTTCAATGTGCTTTCCTTGGAAGTCATTGGAATATTCCTGTTTGGTTGGATTATTATATTTTGCTTTCCCATTTTTTTTCCCCAACTGTAATTCAGAGATACTAAGAGGCTTTTGTCATCATGTAAACATATTTATAGTAGATTTTGAGGGAAGGGTAATTGCTCAGGCTAAGACTTGTATTCCTTGCAGCATACTTTAGGGAACTATAAACCACTTTCAGCGGGATCCATGTTTATATTAGACCTGTTACTTCCATTACTTCCTATGGACTCTCACTATGGCCTTTAGCTTGTTTTTTCCTACTCATGATATGTGTCCTGAAGCAGTGGTTTATTGACAAGACCACTGACTGGTCTAACATAGCTACAACAAACATAACCTTTACCTACCAGTGATCATCAGAGGGGTTTCTTTGGCATGAGCCAGAAAATCATTGTAGGGACATTTGGCATGTGGGTTATAAGAGTGAGTAATAGAAAAGACATCTACACCTGTTTGCATGAGTTTGGGTTTCTCAGTGGTGTGAGTTCTGTCACCTCCTTATTATGCAGTGGTTGTTGCACAACACACACACATTAAGCCTAAGGAAGATTTATGATGAAGAAATTAGCTCCTCTCTACTCTTCTTTTATCTGCTGGGTGACTTCTATCAGTATTTACCTAAGCTTTAGGTAAATGTCCTTGGTGAGATGAGTTTTTTACTTGTCATACAGGGCCACAGTTGGTCCCTTATGTACAAGCCAGACAGCACAAAGATGCTTCATCAAAACAGGCCTTTACATTTTTTGCACATTGCTTTCCCTAATTACCAAGGAAAATGTTATCTTCATCGTTGCTGGTAAGTAATAAAAACTGAAGCTGGTGACATCTATGTACTTCCCTGCCAATTTTAGAGATCCAAAATGCTCCATTGAGTAGTAAACGTAGCATTTGATATTTTAGAACTGATGTGGAGGGATCATACAGGAGAAGAGGGAAGCTCAGGTGGTAAATTTTAGCCCAGCTTCTGTAACAAGTGACAGCATTAACTAAACTGCAATACCAGGCTAGCTTCCATCATAGGTGCCTACTGAACCCAGTGTCTGAATACTGTTGGCTTCAAAGGGGGTGGAATTGGGCCCAGCAGTGCTTGCAGTGCATGCCTGCTGCTTGCAAATAGGCTGAAAATGTCAAGACTGGGACTTCAAGGACAGTACTGGAAGGGATGGTTGGCAAACTATGCCTCCACTCCAAAAATAACCAAGGTCACTTTGAGAAGGTGTGCCCAGTACAACACAGCCAGGCATCTCAATTTAAAGCAGCAGAAAAAACAAGCTGTAAATTTTGTCCTGGAGCAAAGCTATAATCTGTCTGGGTCAGAGGTTTTTGATTATCTTCTTTGTGTATGATGAGACCTTTCAATACCTGTGTATGAGTGTGCATGTATGTTTTTGTGGGCACCTAGTGTTCCTCTCCTCTTTTCTCTAAAATGGATTACTGAAATTTAGCTGAATTCTATAGCATGGGACATAGGTAGCGAAAAAAAAAATTAAAATTAAGGGATCAGAATTCACTTTTAAAAGAAAAATAAATTAATAATTAAATTTTAATAATGCATGATACATTGAAGTTAATTTTAATAACCATTTCCCATTTTAAATTAATAATTGCTTATTAAATGTTGCTGATCTTCAATTATGATACAGAGATATTTATGCTACCCTTTGAAACAATAAGTAAGATGTTACCCCTCTGAATTATATATGCGAGGACTTTTAATGGGAAAATTGCTTTATGTCACACAGGGAGACTCTTGTTCTCCTTAGCTAAATGTGGCTGAAGTTCAAAGAAAATAAGAGAATTCTTACTGACCTGTATATGGTCAGCCTGACAACTTTTATAAGGAGTGTCTCTTTTCCTTTCTGTCAGAGTAGGTTTAATATTATTAAATCATGTGTCAAAGTCCCATACAACAGGTCAAGACTTTTTACAAGTTTTTCTACTGGAAATTGTGGAATAGTCAAACTAGGAAATATTTGTTGAACATGGAAGCTTTTGTGAATTTCCTTTTTAAAAAGAATTTTTTTCCTGTTTTCCAGCTGTCAGTATTTATTTACATATGAAACCACCTTTCAGCTTCCAAAAGAAAGTTTTGAACAAAACAATTCAAAATAATTTGAGAAAATCCCATCTTTCTCACTTATGCTTCTCTTTCCCCTAATTTTTCACCAGTTCACAATAATTTTCCAAATCTTGACCTCTTCTGCTTCAGGAGGAAAAAAAATCAGTTGCAAAAGTGCTGTTGATCTACACTATATTTTTCTCTTCAACATTCAAGGACATCTCTTGTACTAGAGAATAAGATACTAGCAGTCAGCTGAGCACTAGTCCATACTTCTCAGGAGCTTAGGTGCTTATGTTCTGCTATGGAGTAAACATTTCTTTAGTCTCAGTGATGGATTTCTGCAAATTCATCTCCTTCCTTGCAAGAGAGTATTTTCTTGTAGCTTCTTAGAACTGCATTCTGCTAGGGACATGTTTGGATGGCTTATGTTGCAGCTATCAAGCCTGTGTATGAGTACTAGAAAAGTACATTATCTTTGCTTCAGGGATCACCACTGCCTGCCTTTATTTATACTCCACTACTGTACCCTCCAGCCCTGTCATTCCAATAGTATTCTTGAAGAGAGCTTGATCCAAAGCACATTACAGAATTGCAAACTCTCTAAAGAGTTTTGTGGCAATGTGGCAAAAATGGTTATAACTTTTGAAATGCTGTGGAAATATTTGCTGGAAGCCAATGAGTTTCCTTGTGAAAATGTCACATACAAGTGGAAGTGAATAGCAAACCTGGGAAATAATTCAGATTTTTACAAAGACAAAAAAAAAAAAAAAAAAAAAAAAAAAAAAAAAAAAAAAAAAAAAAAAAAAAGAAAGTTAAATGCCCCAATACCCTTAAAATATTGGGTTTTCCCAGCTTTAATCAATTCTTTATGACATCCTTATTAGTCCAGACTTTAATGCCAGTGTATTGAGTCTTCTATCTGAAGAGGAGCTTTGAAAGGAAACATCATAATATGCAGCACCTGTATGGATCACATATGCGTGTGTTAGTTTTACACACTGGTGTCAGTGTTGCATTTATTTATTTGGGACAGTGGTGATGATGTGTAAGCCATTTTGCTCCAAGAAAACAATGCACTGGCATCTTTTTTCTAAATATTAAATTCTGGTTTACTCAAGGCTTTCTCCACCCACTTTAGATGAGGGAGGAAAAAATCTTGGCAAGCGGATGCTCTGAGGGGGCACATGGAGGCGTGTGTAATCATCTTGCCAGTTTAATTAACAGTGCTTTTGACTGATATGTGTTAATGAGGATAATGTACAGTATGGAGGGAAAGAACCCTGTGTGCTATATTAAAGGGACAGGTGCTGGGCGTATTGGAAAGTTCACTAAAAGGAAATAAAGTGTATGAAGTGACTTAGAAAGGGAGGGAGAGGAAACATTTCTGAGAGCACTTGTAAGGGAGTAAATCTCTGCACCCAGTTTGCGTGCCTTCAAAGAGGCTTGGAGAGGAAAATGAGGGAGTGGAGAAAATCCATCTGTTGGCTGTAAGGTTCTGCCTAGGCTAGCCAAGAGAGAGTGGCTCCTGCCTCCCTGTGCCTGGCAGACCTCATCAAGTCGTCTCACCTGTGTACATGCTCCCCTGTGCATGAATGCAAGAGTGGGCCTAAAAATGTGTCACACATTTGACATTCTGCTCTGCTTCTTCTGAAACGACACCATTTATAGTTAAGAGCAATCAATGAAAGATTTCCTTCTGCATAAGGGCCTGATCATCTGATGCTGCAAGAGCCTCCTACAAGGTGCTGAGTGCCCTCAACTGTAAGTGAAATCAATATGATTGGGCACTAACATTTTTAATTCTTCTTATTTATGGGATATTTTTAAACCCTTTCCTATACTTTGAAAGTAGAACTTACTTTACAAGATTTATTACCAGCCTGAAAAGAAAGGGAAGAATTCAGTGTGGCAAGCATATTTATCTTGAAGATATCCTTGAAGATTGACAGTGTCCTATCAGGGCCTTTCAATATTTATAAAATATATATGTTCCTATAGTCTTCAACATAGTTGGATACAAGTATTTCCAACACAAAATCTTCACTTCCAGGAAACAATTGTATTGGTGATCCAAGAAAGCTAAGTTCTTACTGAATATTTCAAGCTGCAAAGTGGTGTTATTTTTTTTCCTTGACCTTATTTATTTTGGAAAAAAGACTAGTGAAGTGCAGATCTTCAAATATAAAATAATTTTCTGCCTTATATATTCACAATTTTCAAGGCTTTATATTTATTTCTGTTTTCAAGTCTTCATCTTTCTACAAGACTTATGTATTTGAAATCAAAATCTATAAATGGGATTTGCAATTAGAGGAAATATTTACAATGCTATTGCCTTGAATACCTTGAGACTTCATTATGTCTGTTCACTGTCCTAAACAAAAATCTGATTTTGCTGCATACATAGTGCATTGAAAATTATCTATATCTGTAAGTGTATTTATATGATATATATGTATGATATATATGTATATTTATATGTTTATTTATGTAATCAAAAGACAGATGATCATCTGCAGATAGCCTGTTCAGTCTCTTTGAAAAGAAGAAGCAGAAGCCTCTTGGAAAATATTTCCTCTTCTACCCAGGGCTGTACCTATATTCTGCAAATATTCTGCCAAAGTTACAAATGACAGAAGAATTCCACAATCTGGGAATAGGACCAATGGATACTACAGTGCCTTACCAAAGCACAACAAGAAGATGTTAGTGTAACTTTTCTTAAATCAAGAAAGAATCCCCAAACCCCTGGGAAAAAACCCAACTCCCCATATTCGTTGTGAAAACTCTGTTCCATGAAAATTCCTATTTCAACGATAGGAAAAAAACCCCAGGGTTTGCCCTCAGAACAATGGCTTTTGTGCAAATAGCCTTAAACTGGTACAATCCAGAAACCTTGAATATTTTGGAAGCTAGTTTCCTGAGTCTTCTGTCTGTGAGAAACAAAGGCTACCCCCAGAGACCAGTGGTTTGACCAGTGTCCTTTCAAAATAACTGCTAAGTAGGGCTAGAAAGAAGATAACACAGCTACTGCTTTATTTAGGAGTGATTAATTGTCGGGATAGATATTTGGTTGTTTGTTATTTAGGAGTGTCTACACCTATATGTTTATGTCCACACTTATGTGTTTTTCAAGAGAAAAGCAAACTCTGTGTGTTTTAGATTTCGATGGTTACTTCTGAAAGTGAGCAAAAGTACCCCAAAATCAGAATGTGAGAGTATTTTCTATTTTCTATATTTTAACAGTGTCAGTGTTACAGGTTTTCAACAATGTAATTCTCTTTTCTCCTTTAAAATTTTGTTATGTTTCTTCAACTACAGAGGGGTTAAAATCCAAGACAATGTTGGCATAAGATCAAATGGGCATAAATTGGTTGTAAACACATCTAGGACAGAAAGAGAAGATTTATAACTAGCAGAGGACTGAAGTTCTGGAACAGTTTTAAGATAGGAGCAATGAAGGGTAAAAAAATCTAATGGGTTTAAACAAAGAGCTTGATAAATTTATTATCAGAACTATATGACCTAGTTGCCTCAATTAGCCATAAACTGGACCTGACTACACAGGAGTTCCTTTCTATTTTTGTTTTCCCAAAGAAATTATGCAAGCACCAGTCTTTATGCTGCAGAAATACAATGCATTGCAAAATACCCTAAGTAAATATAAACCAAATCAGTCTAGAATCAGCTCTTACCTGTATCTGACATCAATAACCTTTAGATAAAAGACATAAACTGGTATTATATCCAGTGCAAGCCCCCCAGTTTTGACCTTTCTTACTTCTTTTCTCAAATAAGGCAGATTTCGGACATTAATTTTATTCCATCTCTATTCAAAGCAGACATGAGCAAAAACATTGGCTGAATGTACTGTTATTCATTTTAGGGTCAGTATCTCATCCTCCCTGGACAGCTTTACACATAATAAAAGAACTAACATCCAGCAGAGTTGAAAGCCTTCAATAGATCAAGGATCAGGCTCACAGTTTTAGAATCTGTGCCTCAGCAAAGCATCTGTTTAACCCTACATATGCACTTCATTCCAGTTGAAGTATATGCCTAAATATTTATGTGATTGCAGACAGACTTCAGTGCATGCTCAAAGTTTAGATCACGTCTAATTGCTTTATCAAATTGAAACACTGCTTAACCTACAGGATGCACAGGCTGTTAATGGATGATGTTATTTGAATAATCATCAATACAATGCTCTCCATTATTTTGATTTATGTATTGAAGCTTCTACTATAAGCAAGCATCTCAGAAATACTGTGCAAAGTTAATAGTACAATTATTAAGCTAGCCACTTATAAACATGAGGAAAAGAAGAATAAACTAAGAGGAAAAGGAATAAAAAATAGAGACTTTCAGATTAAACATCGCTATTATGTTCACTGTAACACAGTAGATATTAAACTATATTAGGTGCCCTGTCTTTTTACCACTTAAATAATGAATGAAATGTAAAGTACAATATCACACACATTGTTCTTACCCATTATTATCTAACGATGTTCCATTCTTCTTAATTCAAGCATTTCTGGTCTTGTGTGCTTCTCCGTCCTGCTCTCAGTTGTGTCCCTGTTAGTATTGTTTTCCTACAGACAGTTTGTTACAGGATTCAACCAAAATTATATCCTCTGCCAGTAGGATCTTTTTTTTTCTTCTTCTTACCATTCCATTATAAATTTTATTATACTAATTTAAATGCACCTAACATGTTCTCTTCATATTCTAGACTGTTTTGACTGATTTTATTTATGGGGAAGAACAATTTTGGCTTTGTT
Source organism: Motacilla alba alba (assembly GCF_015832195.1). NCBI lineage: Eukaryota > Metazoa > Chordata > Aves > Passeriformes > Motacillidae > Motacilla > Motacilla alba. Next base: position 49,326,337 of record NC_052020.1, on the reverse strand, counting down.
GGTTTTTTTTTTTTTTTTTTAATATCTTCCTACATTGTTGTAGTCTGAGTCTTTTGTCTCTCATATGTACTATCTGATGTATATTCTGAAACATTTGTGATCAAGTTTTGAAACAGCAGGTGTCAAATTCTCAGACTGAGTATAATAATCACAATAATTTGAAGAAAAACATTGAGCCTCATGGAACTGGTAATAAAGTCAGAGAACTAAATGTGTCATTTTTCAAGGGATGATGCTATTTACAAATAAATGCTTAATGAACCCAGATCTTGCATTTTTCTTTTGCATAAGATTATGCTTCATAGACATTCAGAATAATTTTATTTCTATTGTAGCTTTTTCACTTTAACAGCATACAGTCCATCGGCAAATAAAAAAGGTACACATTGCCTTAGAGTTGTAGACATACGGTCTCTTAAACACCCATTGCAATAACTTTTACATTTGCTGTGAACATTTTTAATACACAGAAATAATTATCAATAAAAGTACTGGGATGAGAATTATGGATCAATTATTTGCATATATTTTAATTTTGAAAATGGATTTTGCTGTTGAAGATAACATTAGTGTTTCTGTTAGGGAGCAGTTTTATAATTAGGCAAATACTGTACCATAAAATTCTCATCACCATAGCAATGGTTTTTCATGGGGCATAAGTAAATTGATAACAGAGGCAATACATTTACTACAGAGACTATTGTGGTTGAATAGTGTAAAGTTATAACTTCTAGTAAAGCACCTACTAACGTAAGAAATCATGGCACAGTCACACTACATATTGACATTAAGAGTAATTTTAATGAAAGACATTAATATTTTATATAGCATCCTCCATACAAAGCATAATAATATCTCAGTGTCTTACAGCATAGTGTCTCATATACTGCATCTCATCTTGAAGTGTGTGCATGTGTATAGGAATCACTTCAACCACTCCTGAAATTCCTTCATTTATTTATAAGTAGTGTTCTAATATTAACCATTTCAGTATCTGAATTACTACAAATCTCTGGAGAGCAGAACAAAAATTTCTTAAAAGCAGATTGCATCCCTTAAAAACGTTCGCATTCTGACAGCAAGAAAGTTAGTCTATCCAACTGAGCTCCAGAACAGAAATTCAGGTTAGTAAAATGCAATTATCTCAATTTGAAATCAGGCATAGCACTGGGGATGGTACTGTGGAAATTACTACAAGGCCTTTAATGGAGAAAAATAGCTCAAACCTTTGTATAATTTCTCCCTTTGACATTTGCTATAGAACAGTCTATAGGAGACACAACTTTGTTTCTGATTTGAAGTACTGTTACCATGCTCTAAGGCACAAACTGGCTGTTTTTTCCCAAATGGTTGTTCCATCTGAGGAGAACATATGCCTGCTCTGCTGAACTTGTGGTAGCAGACCCCTGTAAGGGGAAGACAACACAGAAATAAGTGTTTACTTTGTGCAAGTACTTAAAGACTTACCTGGGGGGGGGGTCTTACTTATTTGGGGGAGGCACAAATAAGGACAGAAAGCCTCTCCCACCGATCTCAAGCAGACCAGCATTATTAAATATTGGCAAGCAGAACAGCAGCTTCAAATCAAGACTCTATCTCAAGCTTTGTGCCTGAGTCCTACCATTGAAGTCAACAGGACTTAACTGTTCAGGGGAAATATTAATGGGCATATATGCTGAAAAAATGGTTTCAGTCATGGTCAGCAACAGACACAGAATGTTCCTGGAGCTGAGATGTTTCATCTCGGTGCAAACTTAATGCTTCAATAAGTACTGCATATAATCATAATAAGACCTGCAATAGGTATTGTCCACACAGCAATTAGATTAAATCTCTTGCTGGTGACTGGACTGCATTGTATGAAAGTTTTCTTCTATTTTCATGAAATACAATCAATGGCATACTTTGGAGAGGGTAAAGACTGAGGCTTGCTGTATTGGTTAAATAGAAATTTGTGATGATGTCCATTCAGTTGAATAATACAATTTTTTTTTTCTAAAATAGTACTGGAGAATATGGAGAACTCTTGAATTAATTTTTTTTTTTTTTGAAAAGAAACAGTTCTGAGATTTGATAGAAGAGCTCTGATAGCAGGAGCTATCACCTGTTGTTCAAGGTATTCCATCCTGAGTTACCTGACCATGTAATTACATGATTAGTCTGTTTTAATCTGTTTGGAGACTCAAGTCACTGAGAACTGAATTGACTTGGTAACAGGTCACTTTGAACTTTCCACCTTTCAAGTCTTCTGACAGCATCTTTTCATCATGCCTTGTTTGAAAATTATTTTATACCTATGATTTCACTGAATTCCGGAGGATATGGACACACTCTAATATCTTTTTATCTTTCTTATATTGTGGTACCCAAAACTGCCCCCAGCATTTGAGGTGAGGCCACCCCAGTGCAGACCAGAGCAGGAAAATCTCCTCCCTGGCCCTGCTGTCTATGCTGGACCTGAGGTACCCAGCTCACATTTGAGTCTCCTGGTTGCCAGGGCACTGCTGACTCATATTCAACTTTCTGTTAACTAGGAACCCCAGATTTGTGTTGTAGGTGTAGAAAAACTTTAAATTATGGAGCATGGTTTCCCTTGAAATTATCCCCAAGGAGTTTGTAAGCTACTGTGTTTTAGTTTTGCATAAGCAAATTTAAATTTTTTATCACATGGGAGGATTTGAGGCATGTGTAGTACCTGTCTTAGTGACACACTTGCAAAATATCAACAAGAAAGGAGTGGACTTGGTATGAAAGTAGAGAACTAGTTGTGTATTGCATTTTTCTTCTGGTGCTTCTAAATCCCTTATATTTAAAATAAAACAAAAGGTTTAGCCAATTTCTCCCATGTTGGGTTTTTTAATACATTGGCAAAACAATATTGGACGCATTAGAGATTCTTGAAGCAGAATCCACATAAGGAATCTAGGCATACCATGGCTAATGGATTTTTTAAAAAGAAGCACACTAATGTAAATTATCTCAGATAATTCTTTAAGCATTTCATTTAGAAGGCAGGAAATCACACAAGAATTTTTACAGCATACCACATAAGCAGGTTGACATTCCAAAAAAGACATGGTTTGCTTCAGCTCTGTGCCTTTTTATTATCACATCTTATTACATTATGGTTTGAGATAAAAATCACACCTTGGGCATTTGAATACACTCAGTTTCACCTCCTCCCTCACAGGTGTCCCTCGAGGTACATTGTTATGTTACTGTATCACACTCCTTGTCATATCTTATTGCTTACTTGCAGATTGCAGTAATATTTTGAATACTGACAGAGTGGGCACAGCCTCTGAGCATCAGCACCAGTTTGCACTAATGTAATGTGCCACTGCACCAGTCCTAAAGACAACAAAAGCAAAAAAGCTCTGCAAAAACATACTGAAGACCTGTAGCCCACTCTGCAGTATGTATCAATTTATCTATTTTTGACATGACTGTGAGCAACGTCCCTGTCACCTTGGCGCTACCGCCGAGAAAACAATGTGGACTGCATGAAAAACTTTTGGATTCATCAGCTGTTAGGGTTCAGTGCACTCACTGACAGACACTGAGTCTCAGCCACTCTGCTGTGTGGCTGCTGTGGCTGGAGGAACAGCAGCAATATAGAAGGGAGAAGGTGTGATCTACCTCTATGGATATTCCCTGAGCAGCATCAGGCGAACCAAAGCTTGAAAATGAGGTTTCTCTGCAGTGAGTGAGTGAGGGAGGAGAGACAATTTCCACTTCTTCCTGAGAAGGTCAGACTGAAGGGGTGCTATGGTGGAGGTGGTGTTGGGGAATGTTGTCTGTTGTTGGTTAGTAGTTTTGAAGAGGTGAGGTTTCAGAAAGAGATCAGACATTTGGGATGTGAAGGAAAGTACAAAAAAGGAGGAGTTATAACAATCTCTCCTGTAATTCAGGTAATTTATACCAAATGAAAGAATATAGTGATACATGCAAAAAGATCAGAACAGTGTAAAGGAGAACTAAAACTAAGAATTCCCTGCTGAAGAAATGACAGATACCAATCTTAAAGATTCCTCCTTGTATTTGGGTGTAGTAGGTGCTGCAACAGCTGAAAGGAGAGGCAGGGTGGCAATATGTAATGTGGAGAGACTGGCAGCAACATCCTGGGTGGAGATATCTGGGATGTACACTTCATGTTGGCACTCTCCTGTGGACAAAGGCCTGATGACTGAGCTCTCAATGTCTCCAACCAGCAAAAGCCATCACATCCAAGATAGCAAATGTAGGAGTATCCTAGGTAAGTGTAACACTGCCTTAGTGACCTGTGTGACAGCCTGGACATGCAGTTGCAATTTAAAAGGTGATGAGGATTGCCTCAGTGATTTTAAGGGTCTTTTCAGCCTCCAGAGCAGTTTAGGAGCAAGAAGATTGCAGAAGTGCTTAAAATGATATAGAGTCATAACCAAGATGGACTTCAAATGTGTGTTGGCAGCAGAAGGGGAAGTGTGATGGAAAAGATCACTTCAAATGAGCACTTTAGGGACAGGAAAAAGCAGCTTCTATGGGGCAGGAAAGAGGAAAGAAAGACTTTCAATTAGGAAAGAAAAAGAAGAGAAAAGTTGTCTGTCAAATCACAAGTACATTAATGGGCTTTAGCAGTATTTAAAAAAAATTAGGTTTTAAAAATGGGCCAAATTTGCACATATTTTTCATTCAGAAATTTCAAGCTACTCTAGTGAATAAAAATGAGACTGACAAAGTCAATAAACCTAAGCTGCTCAAACTCTAGGTGAAGTTCCTAATGCAGCTTATAAAAGGATGGTTGATTGGAGTGACCACATCCCTGGGACATGTGTGATTTTTTCTTTCGAGCTCTTCAGAAATTGATTTCTACTTTTGATTCTACAATTGCAGTTGTTAGAAAATCCATCAATGGGTGAGCTGTCACAGAGAAGGACATGGTCTGGTCCACAGAGCATAGCAGAGATTTAGCTATATAGCTGCTAATTAATGCTCAAAGAGTTCTTGGCCCTTCTGGGATAGCAAGTATAAGCACAAGAAAATTCTAGGTGTGAAAAACATGATTTGCTTTTGTCTGGCTTTACACACATATCCACAGTCATTTTGAGTTGAATTTTGCAAAGCCTATCTTTGTTACATTGTGCTTATTTTTTTTTTCATAATCAATAGAATTCAAATATATACATTTCAAATATGTACATTTTTCATCTGCCTGTGCTTTGATTTCTTTCAAAATAAACTTGGTACCCTTCAACCATCCTGGTTATAGTCAGGAGAGGAAGTAGTGGCAGTGGTCATGAAGAAATTTGAGAAAGTGATAGAGACCCTATAGCCATCCCAGCCTCAGGTTTTAGTGAATACATCTCCTGAGAGCTGTGGGCATGTGTATTTTACTCTACTGAGTCAGAGACCTCGTGCTCCTGTTCCAGTTCACATGATTACACTGCTAGCTCTCTACAAATTTAGGGCAACTCTAAGTCATTGAATAGTTTGTTAACTTCAGCCAGCTTTATCCATTGATCTTGCATGAAAGACACTCTTACATGCCACAGTGGTGTATTTTGGTTTGGATTTAAATGCTGTTGATGCCCATGCAAATAGCAAGCAGCTAAGGGCTCCTATTGATCAGAGAGCATGCTCTTGCCCAGGCCTTGGGAGGCTTAGGTAGGTAGGTGGCTCAACAGATGTGAGATGTGGGACTTCACATGGCAAACACAGCTTTTCTACCATTAATCAGAACACAGAAAAAAGCCAGGGCCCCACAAGTTTAACTTGCTTGGCAACACTGCTTGGGGCAGGAACAAAGGTTCAGCTGTACTGTTGGGATCTGTCTTGAAGCTGTTATGTACTTCCAATTGTGGGGGGTCATTTGAGTCTATTTGAAAGGGCAGGAAGGTGGCTCAGACCCTGCTCAGCAGAAAAAGCAAAGTTGTAGTCATTGCAGAAGACACTTCTTTCTTTATTTTCATGTTTTCTCTCTCAATCATACCCTTTTTTTTTTCCTATTTTTGGGTCACACATGTCCGCAGGCCACAGAGAATTGAGAAGCAGCCTGGGAGATGAAGAGCTTATGGAAATGAGCTCTCCTCCTCCTCCTCCTCATGCAGACTGCTAATCCTGATTCAACAAGATTTTTAATTCCCTGTCCGTGGCTGTGCAAACAATTTGCTGATCCCCAAGAGTTGCTCCAATCCAATGCTGGAGTAACTCTCAGGTGCAGCTGTGAACAGGATTTTGGTTAAAGTCAAGTTCATAAATATTTGCCTAATATACCAGACTCTTTAAGCACCAAATAAAACAAGCCCAGGCTGGAGAGGGAATGGGGAGAGGCAGAAGGAGGAAGAGAAAAATACCCCTAAGTTTTTAAACACTCATTTAAATACTTTTCAGTACTGCTGATATTTTATGTAACACTGGCTTTATTTATGTATTTATGTATTTTGCTTTGATGGGGGATTATTTTTCTCACTGCAGTTTTCTTTTGATTGATGCAGTGTGCCTGCTCACTTTCAGATATGGTTGGAGAAGAAGCAGCATAAGTTGGGTGACTGTATTTAAAATGGGTAATACGGAATGGTTTTAAACTTTAATATTTCACATAGACATTTAGTTTTACAAGTAATTTATTTTCTGAGATGCAAGTTTCTGCCCGGACAGTGTTGAATTTAAGTAACTTGATGTTCATTTCCCACTGCTGCATATTAATATTATTTGGACAGTGGAGTCTCAAAACACCTTATTGCTGCTGGATTCTGTAATAGCCAGAATTTTAGAAAATAAAGTGAACTCCTTTATATCAAGATATTGTTTTTTTCCTTGTGATGCTTTTAACCAATATACTCTTCAACAAGAAAAACAGCAGCCTCTATTATATGAGACAACTCTGTTAATCATGAAAAACATAAGATATAAAATGGAATAATTTGTAAAATTGTAAATGTTTCCCATTTAAAATATATACAGCTTGTGTCAGAATGGCAGTTTATATAAATGAATATTCCTCCATCAAATTTAAATCAACTTTGCTAATTTACACCCATTAGGAATCCTTCCCTGATGTATTTTTTTAAAATTTGGCAAACAGAAATTCTCATTTTAAATCAGATGCCTCTGAAAGATGCAATCTTAGTAAGAAGAAAAACATGCAAACAAAATTCCTCACTTCAAGTCCTTGAAGAGAGTTGACATCTCTCTTTGATTGCAGTGTGTTTAATTGAACTTCTGAGTGATTCTTCAGAAAAGAACAGACCAAGCATATTGAGATTTGTCACTGAATTACTTCTTTTTGAAGACAAATCTCAGCAGGTTTTTTGAGCCAGGACAAAAAAAAAAAAAAAAAAAAAAAATTAAATGACCCTTATTGTACTAGTTTTTTTTTGTTGGTTTTTTTTTTTTTTAAGAGGTGAGGAGTATTTACCTATAGCAAAAATGTGACTGTAAATCAAATGTGTCTAGAACTTTATTTGTCAGCATTATGCCACCAAAGAGATATACGTAGAAAAGATTTGTTTAAGAATGTTACAGAAGTGCTGGGAGAAGAAAAATATGCTTCCAACATTTATACCTGTTACATTTAAACCTTGATTATGCATGCTTAATGGTGCCAATTCTTTTGACTTTAAATTTCAAATATACTTAGATATAGAAATAATTATGACGTCTGCTGTCTCAACATAGACTGGATCAGTGATTGTACGTAGCATGCATTATATTGCTTAACAAAAATTATCATTATTTTATTAGATCTGGAAATATTGAATGTTCATAAATGCATATTAGTCAATATCTCTCTTACTTTTTTAACTAGAAGGAGTATTGTGTTTTTTATTTTAAAAAAATTACTGATGATTAAACATTTATTGTGGTTTGACCTTGGTACCTTTGGAAAAAAAGTGATTCTGGGACCTGGTCTCGTAATGAAAAGTGGTTTCCATGGAAATCTAAGTAAAGAGGAGTCAGGTTACATCTGTCTAATTCCTGCCATGGCTTCTAGGAATTGGTAAAAGCTCTAGGTTAATGTAAGGTTGAGTTCATATCTTTCAACAGCATAAACTTGATCTGTAATGTTTTAATGGTCATATGATTCTCTGAAAAAACCTTCACCACTACCATTTTGGTGTTTCATGGAAGAAAATTATATAAAAGAGATAAAATACATGCTGTACTTACACAGAGATAACATAGCTCATGATAGTAAATGGTAAAATACTTAACAGAAATCTGTAGAAATTCTAGCACTCATCATGAATTCATGTGTTTGGGTTTTTTTGCAAAGAAAAACATTTTATTTTTTCTTTCTGAAGGAATGTGACTGCGAAAGTCACCTTCCTTGTGACTAGTGACTCTCAGTTCTCAAGCTGGTGTAATCCTAGAGCAGGCTGCAGAAAGCCAAATGGAGACCTGTTGATTTTTTTCTCTGTTAATTTATGAGGCCAAACTTTTCATGCATCAATAAATAGAACAGTTCCTGCTAAGTCACATGAGCAAAATGAATGAGACTTGGCCTTCCATTAATGAAAGATGTCACATTAAGTAGTGTAAAATATGTGGCAGGGAATTTGAAATTCATGGGAGCATATGGAGCAATGAACACATTGCAAATATCTCTTCTCAGGTTCCTGCTTTGATTCTGATTCTGTATCTTTTTTATAATCTGAATTGCCACTTCCCTTCTGGATAAGAGAAGGGAGAGCCCCCCTGATCACCAGGCTTACACTGCACTGTTCCTCATCCAGAAGAACTCAGCAGCCTTGTCTTTCCTACAGTGAGGTTTGTGTTTCAGAACTGGTGTTTCTCCTCAAATAGCTCTGAAGACTTCTGTGGAGAAGCATACTTTACTTTCTTTAACTTCCATGGAGAGCTCCTTACTTCTTACTGCTTTTCTTTTTTCAGGGTTTTTTTCCGATCTGATTTCTGACCAGGGTAATCATCTCAGTAGAGAGGTTTTACCCTAAGGGCTCTGATACCAATAATACCTGTGAAGTTCATCTCATTGTGCCTTAGTGTGTTTTGCCCTGTGCATTGGGTCTGGCCGAGATACGATTATTTTTCCCCATAGCATCTCTCAAGTGCTGTGATTTGCATTTGTAGCCAGAAAAGTGATCAACATGAGGGTTGTGGCTACTGCTGAGGAATGCTCCAGCAGCATCAATGCTGTGTTTCCAACATTTCAACCCCCAGCTCTGCCAGTAGACTGGGAGTGGGAAATCTAAATATATGTGCTGCAGCCCTGCTGCCTGGGAAGTGGCCAAACATCACTTGCTGGTGGGAAGTAGAGAATAAAATCTTTGGTTATTTCTTTGTGGAAGCACAACCATTGACTTTTACTTTACTAAACTGCCTTATCTCAATTTATGAGTTTTTCCCATAATAGTTTCTGTCCCTTTTCCAGATGAGAAGGGGAAGTAATAGAGCAGTTGGTTCATAACCTGGATTCCAGCCAAGATCAACCCACCTCACCCTGATGAATTTACTATGCCTCTTTTGACAGGAGTTTTGCCGCCACTGCACTGACTTGGAAGGCTATTATAGACTTCTTTTCCTACCCACCACCATCTATGAATGTTTTGACCTATTTTTTTTTTTTAATAATTAGCTTGTGAGATTGAGTGTCCTTTTTGTTGCTTCTCTTAGCTTTAAAAAATTAAAAGCCTCTTTGGGGTTAAGTTTCTTGGTAGCTCAGGAGCTGCCATCATTCAGCCAACATTTCTGACTTCTCCCAAATCATCTTCATAATCAAACTGCATAAGTTTAAACTTGAATCACAGAATAATGTTGGTTGGAAGGCATGTCTGGAGGTCATCTGGTCCCATTTACTGGCCAAAGCTGAGCTAATTTTGATAGATTCTAATTCTCAGGTTATTGTTCTATATTTTATGACCATAAGCTTTGTACATCTAATAAAGTTAGGACACATAATTAAGATTAAGTTAGACAATATAGACTCTGCAAAGGTGCTTGGGAACATAGAGACAATCCTTTTCCTACCTGCATATTAGAACATTGCTGCCAAATGAACCAAATTGTTGTGTGGTGAATTTATCCCATTCCCCTGCTTCTAATAATATCTCTAAGCATGAAATTCCAGTGATTGTTTTGGTCAAGAAAGTGATGTTTGAGATCCCTGATGATTCATTAATCTCTACAGGATTGAGTGACATCTTAAGCATTCAGAACAAAAAACCCAAACAAACAAAAAACCAAAACCTAACAAACTAAAAAAGAAAACAAAGAGGCATCCTTATGCCTCTTCTGTGGCTTTGGAAATCAGGGCACTTATTTAACTGCCAAGTGTAAGCACCCACATTTGAAAATACAGGTCATAACTCAATAAGAAAAGTGATACAAATCTCTTTTGCTAGAGTTATAATGTGCTAGGCAAACAGTACACCCCCAAAATGAAGCCATCTGCTTAAATAAGCCATCCATGGATTGTGTCTCTCTACACGTATTTTTGTGATCCCACTGAGGGCAATGCATTTCCATAGCTGGCACAAATCAATGTTTTTCTCTATGAGCCACCCAAATTTGAAAGATCTCTGTCCCAGCTTCCATTCTGATTTAAAACAATTATAAAGTTTCCTGATGTTTTGGGACTCGTTAGATTTCATTATAATTTTTGTCCCCATTTTGTTACTTTCTCAGATAATACATTGCAAATAAAACTACAAATAATATTCAGGTTGTGTCACCTTGGAGAAAGCTTTCACAAAACATCACAGAGGAAATAGGCACAGATAAAACCTGTGAAGAAAATACAGTAGGATGTACATACACTTCTCCCACTCATTGTTTGCAATTTGCATCATTTTTTGCCAATGTTTGTAGGCAGACGTAGAAAACAAGCCACTGCATAACTGCAAAACTTAACCTTGGGACTGAAGCTATTGAAGAGCTCATGACCACCTCCTCAGCTTTACTTGCTGATGGAGAGTGCAGTTCTACCATTGTCCAGGATTTTTATGCAACCTCCCTGACCATCCATGTAGAAAAGCTTCAAGCCTGCTCCAGGGAATTCTTTATCAGCTGACACAATTACAGTGGTAGCAGGCTGGATGCTACTCCAGTCCCCAGTGGACCCAGCGTCTTGTGGTGGCAATGGAGCTCTAATCCCTTATCTCCAGTTCAGGCAAAACTGGGATGTAACGTGGCTGTCCCACCTTTCAAAGGAATGTCCTCTCTCTCCCTCTGCTCTCGTCTAGACAATCATGAAAAAAATCCCATTCCGTTCTCGTGCTGAGAGTTCTTAAGTTATGCAGACCAGGTTATAATAAAATATGATGCTTAAACCCAAACATACTCCTTTTTAACGCTACACATCTTGAGGAAATAGTTTTTGTTTGTTTTTTGTTTTTATAAGGACAGTAATTTTGTGCTGTAGTGAATTCTCCATCCAAGAAAGTTTTTCTGTTTTGATTTTTTTTTTAGTATTTAATTTGAGAAAGTCCTCAGTTCTTTAATGTATCTTAGATAATCACAATAGCATTTTCTGACCTTGAAATCCAAAGTCTTGACTGAGGGCTACACAATGCTGGCCTGGAACAAGACTATTTCTATTACCTTCTCTAATCCGTCTCTTGCTGGATGCACCATGCCCACATGCTAGAGCATATTTTCTTTCATTTGACACTTTTGCAAATTATGGAGTTACCACCTCAACTCACAGGTTCCTGACAGCAACTGCAGGAGGAAGAAAAAAAATTGAGCTCAATTGCATATGTGATTTTTTTTCTATCAATCTAGCCCTAGGTGTGCAGGGATCTTATGCTCATCAAGTATATTCAAGTATGCATTTTGGAACTGGCACTTTACAGAGCTAATTTTCCTTGTCAAAGCCAGCAAAAGCAATTATATAATGTAAACATTTGATTCACTTTCATTGTGCAGACTGTGTTTTTCTTAACCCCACATTCTTAAAAGCACCTTAATTTCAATAGAAAGCATATGCATTTGCGTAAAGACTATGGGGTCAATTCTCTCCATTGGTGCAGTCTTGTTGCTCCCAGTGGCACTAATGGGAGTTAAGCATCTACATCAAGGGCCTAGTATTCAATTGATGAATTGAACTCACAAATTGTTTGGTAAGTCCCCATCCCTGTACTCAGCTTCTTTGGTATATCTATGCAAGTGTGAAGAGGTTTTTAATTAAAAAAACATATTTCGACCATGCAGTATTCAACCCTACATTTCAATCTAATGCACTATGTAAAGAGATTTATTTATGGAGCAGATGCCCTCTGATGGAAGCTAAAAATCAGTCTTAAACTGACCTTATCCTGGTTCATATTACAGAAACCATTAGCTTGCATTATCACTGGTTTGCTGTGGAAAGGCTCTGGGGCTTTTACAAGAATTCCCCATGCTCCCCCTGTCCCTCTGTGTCTCTTTGACATTGTGCCACCCCATTGTTTAGAAATTAAAATATTCAGTGTTCCTTGCACTGCATGCAAACAAATGAGTGTTCATGCAACCCATACGAAATAATGGTGTTGACCTTGTTAATAGAAAGATATCCTCAATCTGAGACTTCCTACTGAAGTAGAGAGCCATTAAATGCTTACCTGTCTTATAAATAAGATAATAATTTAGGCAAAATTCTTCTTCTGCAAAAACTATTTCAGCCTACTGAAATAGTTTGAATGATAGCAGACATTTCTTATCTGTGGTAAATCGTGTACTGTGCCTGCCACCCTTGTGTATTCATGCAGAAAGAGATTCAGAAGAACTAATAGCTGTGTTTGTAAAACAGACCGTGGGATGTTGCTCTGAGCCACCTCACCACAGCCAGCCCTAGGTGCTCTGCAATATCCCTGCAGTGTAGAATTGACTCCTGTATTCCCATACAAAGAAAGATCTGATTCTGGGGTTCTTCCTGGGAATATCCTGCTTTTTTGATTGCCTCGACTCTTCCACCTTGTAAGATTTATTAATGGATGGACAAGAGTCTGTTTGCATTGAATATTCTGCAAGGAATCATCTATGAAGGATTGTATAGAAAAGTTGTGCTGCTTCCAACCATATGCCAACACAGTCTCTCTTCCTCACAAGAGCAGACTGTAATTTGGGTAATAACATCTTTTCCTCAGTGAACAATTCTTCTTTTGGGTCGAATTCAGACCAGTGCAGAGGCCTCAAGAACTTAATTGGTGTACAGGCTCTTTCCTATGGCTCTTCAAATAGTGCTGGATTTCACCCTTAATGAAGTATTGAGTGGGCTGCCTATGAGTCTCAGCGGAAAATGTATTGGTGTGCTCTGGCACTGTTGCTCCCACTTTATGTAAACCCACTCCAGCTTGCTCCATGCTTCTGGCTTGGTGCCTAGCTTTGCAGACAAATGTCAACCTGCCAAATATCTTCCATTTGCATTCCAGTCCATTTCAGAGACCATCCAAACAAGAAAAAAAAACCCCAAACCCCAACCAAAAAAACAAAACAAAACAAAACAAAACAAAACAAAAAAAAAACCAAAAAAAAAACCAACCAAAAAACCCAGGAAAAAAAAAGAGAAAGGGGAGAGGCAGCGACTTGTCAAATTTCCTTCCTTGATCCCTTAGGGAAAGGAGTTATTACTGAGTGTTGTTGCACAGGAACCACCATGAAGAAGATGTGAATGGGAGGGTGGGAAAGAGACAGAAAAAAATGCCTTTAAATCATAAAACTGTCAGTGAGTTTAAAAACATAGAGCAACATTTCAGTCTCAAAGCCAATGTAGGAATTGTTGTACATGTTATGGTTTCTCGGGGATTTACTCAAGGCTATACCTTTTTTTTTCTGCAATCATCAGGTAGCAGGCACAGTTTTTGGTGGACAAATTAATAGAGTCAGAGGAAAGTTTGTTTCTTTCCTCTTTCCTCTTTTCCTCTTTCTAATATATGAACATATAGTAATGTGTAGAGTATTAATCTGTGAATATGAAAGGGTTTTCAAGCACTGAGTACTGTAAACTAGTAGCTGTACTGTTTCTGCTTGAGACTGGCTCTTTAAAGTGTAATTCTCAGGAGAAAATAATTCATATGTTCTGAATAGTCCTCTTGAGCAGTTCAGCTGACTAGATAAGGAATTGAGGAAGACCAGTTTCCTAACTGAAATAGCTAGGGTTTACCACTGGGGAAATGAGCCTAAGAGCCTTACTCAGCTTTCCAGTAGAAGGAGGAATAAATGTTACTGCAGGTTGTGGCTGCATACATTATGTCTGATAACCAAATACAAACAAAAGACATTTGTCAGAGTTTGGAGCTGGCACAGAACACCATGCTGGATATCTCTGAATCGGACAAAGTAGAGAATTGGACAGCTGTGATGGTGAACCACTTGTACATGCTGTAGTTGCTTTCATGGCTGGGCATTTGATAAGAAACAAAGCTGCTAACTTTTGAAATGACCTTTTACACCTGGCCTGCATGTACCGGGAACTGCTTGTGTGCAGGCAGCTGGAACTTATGCTGTTGTGTGAAGCTGTAGCAGGCAGCAAGATAACCTGTCTTGGCTCCCTGCAATATACCCTGCTTTGCATTTTCTTCCTAAGCACCAGTTCCACCTAGATGCTTTCACTGTTGAGCTGATGGGATGGGGATCCAGTTCAAGTCCCTTTCTGTTTCTGAAAACACAGTGATAACCAGGAAAGAAACAACTGGGTGGATTTGGTCAATTCTTCTACGTAGATTTTTGTACACCCTGTGTAAAGCCTAAAAGGATCATCTTCTAAAGGGGAACCTCACAACTTTGCCTCTCAGATAGGCAGCTGAGGGCCTGCACAAATTTATCACTTAGCCTCTACCCACATGAAGAAGCTCCCTGTAATTCACTGCCCTTTTTCAAACTTTGCCCTGATAATTAAAATATTATCATAGGGAAAAGACTCCATCACCTCAGACCACTGCAAGTAAAGATGATTATGTTATAAACTGACATCGCAGATGCTGAACAAAAGCCACATGCCACCAACAGCTAAACAAACTGACTTTGTGCTTAAAAGCATCATAACACATGCATAATTAGCTAATTAAGCTACAAATTAAATAATT
Organism: Motacilla alba alba; assembly: GCF_015832195.1. Classification (NCBI taxonomy): domain Eukaryota; kingdom Metazoa; phylum Chordata; class Aves; order Passeriformes; family Motacillidae; genus Motacilla; species Motacilla alba. Next base: position 49,311,335 of record NC_052020.1, on the reverse strand, counting down.
ATCCAGTGCAAGAGTAAGAGGAGGAAAGAGAAGAAGGGTTAAAAGGTTACATACAGACATATTTTTTCCTTTGGAAAGATAACTAAATCTTTCCACCAGGAGCTCACTAGCTCTATTTGAGATTTTCATTTAGGACTGCCTACTGAATGGTTGCTAATTGCATGTATCCACTGGAAATGGCAGTGGCTGTTAGCTGTGATCTTTCTGGGTGATGAGCAGTCTGCCTCGTCCACCTTCACTGCAGATTATTTTCTTCCTTGAGAAATTGCATAGGAGTTCATAAGAGTGAAGAGCTGCCTGGCTCTGCCTCAGGAGACGGCTGCTCGAGGCTCACTTCTCCCCAGCTTCTCTGGGTGGTCTTTGGCAGGTGACCCAGGACTAGATTCAGGTGAAGACAGGGAGATTTTGAGTCCTGTGAGAGCAGCTTTCCAGCCCCCACTCACCTGCCACCTCCCCAGTGTTTCTCTTGTTGGGATGAGGAGATCCCCTAGCGCCTCCAGGTCTGGGCATGCCACCAGGTGTCTTAGTCCCAGGTAGCTCAGTGCCTAATTCCCGCCTGCCTGGCTGGGGATCTGCAGATGAGGTACTATTTTGTGTGTGGTCCCCTCATGGGTTCAGTCTGCCAGGTGACCTCAGAATGTACACAGCCACCAGAAGAGCAGTGCCACCAGTCCCACAGTGAACCCATAGCTTGGGACCAGGATTTTAGCGGGGTTTCCTGCTCTGCCTGAGAGCCTTTGATCCCTCCTCACTGAAAACAGGGGAAAGGGGGAGGTGCTCTCCCCATCTTTGCTGCGGAAGCTGTTCCACTTTGCATCAAATAATTGCAGATTCATTAGAAAGAGATAGGGAGATAGCAAGACTGAGCATGACTCTGGCGGTTTGGGGCCCCCACCTGGAAGGGAAGGGCGCAGACCCAGGGTGCTATCCCTGTCCTAATAACTATTAAAGCATCTTATCCAATGGCTGTTTAATATAAATCTTGTAAACACATTGAAACAAGAGACTGGAGCCCAGGCATCCTTCCTTCCAGGTGAGTGCCCTGACTTGTAGGATAGAGATTCATGCTCAGTCTTGCTTTCCCTCTTTGGCCAAATGAATCTCTAGATGTTTCTTGCAAAGTGAAACTGATTTGGAAGGAGAGACTGAAGACTCCCACAACAGCTTCCAAGACAGGAGCAGCAGGCATGCAGAGATCCTCCAAAGATGGCAGCATCCCCCAGCTGAAGTGTGGGTGCTGTGACCTTGTGTTGCAGAGGAATAGCCAGCCAGGGAAAGAAAACAATGTGGAGAATCCCTGCTTTGTCCCTCTCCCCTTCGAAGGAAGTGTGCCTAATCCCAGGGGAAAGGTTGACTTTGTCCTAAATCAAGCCATGTAAAGCCCTGAAGAGGGTGAATCTGTGTTCCTAGCAATGCAGTTTCAGGTGGGGACATCATACAAAGGCTGTGTAATGGGATGAACACCAAAAAAATGTACCATTAAGCCACCAGATTCTGCAGAGAGGATTTTGCCTTGCACAAACACTCCTTCATCTCCTTGTACCTCAGTTTCTCATGAACATATTTCTCCCACTTTTCATACATCCTGTTTATGTTGGTGTCTTCCTCTCTTACAGTGAAGATGTACATCTTCCAGTAGTGCAAAGTGTTTATTTCAATCAAAGATTTCTATGTATTTTCAGAATTGATAATAATAAGTAGTAATAAAGAATTGTCTCCTCAAAGTAAATTCCTGGAAATAGGTAACAGAGGGCAGGTTTGGGCATTTTATTTCAATACAGGGCAGTACTCAAGCTTGAGCTAGATTCAGTAAAAGAAGATCTGACCCTAAAGATTTGTTCGCTAAGCCATAATCACCAGCCTGAGGCTGCTAGCCTAAATTATCCTCTTCCAGCACTCATTTTGATTTGGCCTAAATGAATTGACTCTATGGTAAATAGATGCATATGGAAACATAGGTTTCTCTTAATAAAATAGGGTACTAAAACATTATGGCAAAACGTTTGTCTGGGTAGTGAGATCATACGCTTGCCTAGATTCATTCACTTGAGTACTGAATATTTTCTCAAATATCCCCTAGTGCATATCTGGCAAGATCTCAAAACATTCTTAAAGCAAATTGTCTTTGGTCAATAAATACCAGAACAGAAGTGTCCTAGAGAAGAAGATTTATGATATGAGTAATACAAACACACCCATAAATCAGAACAGGAACGCTTTCAGGTAGCACAGTCGGCATTTATGCAAATCACGGTAAAGGCAGAAATACACATATAGGACTTTTAACCAATGACTTACCCTTCAGTATCTCACATTAATGAAATAAAAACCCAGAATTGTCTTAGAGAACAAAACACATGATCACAACTACCTTAACCATATTGTTTTATCTGTAGATGATCATTTGCTTCTTCCTTATTTTCCCAGAGTTGGTGAATTGGATGCCTCAGATTTGTAATTAGAATATCATAAGATTTCAAGGTATTGCAGTCTTAATTCATTTCAAGTCTACATTTTCTGAAGAGAAAATGAAACTATTGGCATTGGCAGTAAACTGCCTGTTGCCCCCTTTTCCCCCTGGGGTGCCTCAGCTCTCCTAGTCTGGCAGGTAGATTTAGAGCAGGGCAGGCAGTGTGACCAGAAGGTGTGGGTGGGGGTAGGAGCAGCAGAGTCATTACCAACAAAGGGAAATGGGCTGCAAGGGAAATAAGGGAATGCACAAGGTGTGTAGCGATTGGGCTGACTGTGGTGAGAAGCAATGCACAAAACTCCAAACAGAACTCAGCAGCCCATCAGGACACGAAGGAGATTAAAGCAGGTGTGCATATTAATGCGTGAGACATATAAGGAAAGGGACCAGATAACTGCCTTTGCAGTTCCAGCAGCTCTCACAATCCCCTAATACTTGTGCTATCACCATGTGATACATGGTTTTGAAGCAGAACACAGTCACATGGCAACCCTATATTTTACTGCTTGTGGGTAATTTTCTTGTCCTGTCAGAATCGAGTAACTTTGTCTTTGCTATCAATGTGTGGTCTAATGCATATATCATGTCAGTGCTGCACCAAGCTGACACACACATTAGATGCACTGACAGTAAACAGGAAGTAATCCAAAGTTATTAGGCAGGAAAAATGTAAAGAAGCCTGTAAGCTCTTACATTGCAAAGCTATCAGCAACTCCAAGATTTTTTTCCTTGCTGCTTCTCAGTGTTGAAAACTACACATATACAAATTTAAAAGCTTTGTTTTCAAAATCTGTAAAAGAAGAAACAGCTACAGATTCTGATGCTGAAAAAGGTAGGGCCTAGGTGAATTCTCACTTCACTGAAGCTGGTGTCAAAACACCCATTGGCCGTCCTTAATCTGTCCCTGATTAATGATTTTACTTTGGAAAAGGATTACAATCATTCTACAAAATTCACGTTTTGTAGGCCTCCATATTCTCCCTGTCTGGTAACTTTTCATAGCTGGAAACTGCATTCTAACTCTAAAACTGGCTATAAAGTTACTGCTGTTTTATCTGTAATCAACTTTTTTTCTCCCCTTTCAGACCACTATATAACTGTATAATTTTAAACAATTGTCGCTGGAAGGTGCTCCAGCCCTGTAAATATCAAATTACCTGAAAATTTGTCTCTGTACCTCCTCCAGAATTAAGTAAATAGTCTTTAATTTGCCAAGAGCCAGTCCTGGAAGGCATTTGTGAAAGCCATTGTGACAAGGTAAGGGTGGATAAGTCCTATGGCATTTGAAGGAAGAAAGACGAGACGAGGAAATGCAGTAATCTTCAGGCAAATAAAAGGTAGAGGATTTGGCTGTCCCTGTAGGCACTTAGGTGTTGCCTGTCACCACCAGGTCTTTCAAAAGGTAGCTTAAAGAAAAAGAATCGGAAATCTTTAGACTCTTATTCAGGAACACTAAAATTAAGAGAGATTATTGCCCTACAGTTCTTTGCGGACAGAAAGATATTTTTAGGGGGAAAGACATCTTTTAACTTTGACAACACCATTATTCAATGGTGCGAAATCTTGTACCACATTTTACACAGACCAGGAGGTTTTTGTAAAATTCCCTTTCTTAGGATCTTGATGCCTTGGTAATCAAATCAATACAACAGTTGGACAGGAAAACATAAAAACAAAGCAAACAAACAGTTTAAAAATTTGGAAACACAGATAATTTTTTCAAATAGCTAAATATCCATATTCCCTTACTTTACCTAAAATTCCTTCAAAGATTATTGAAAACAGACTTCCCTAGTCTGAAGTCCTGAGTTTTAAAAGTCCATTGGACACTTATTAAAGACATATTTTTTTAACACTGAAAAGTCTCCTTTTTGTGTGTAAGAAGGTGTGGGAGTACATTGTGTGCTTGTGTAGTTGAGACCTGGATTGAAAAATAGTCATGTGCTGCCAGCAATCCATGTGAGTTAGGCCAGATTTTAATCTCTTTGTACAGGGGCCATGTTTTTTTATCTGGTAGTGCCTACTTCACTTCACGTGGTGGGGTAGGGTAATCAGATAGCATATCTTTAATCTGTGATCTAATACATCTGCATGTAGGACACTTTCCATATTAGCAGCTTTTGTAAAAGACCCTTTTCCTCTCTGGAACCTCTGAAGCCTGTCTTTTATCATTCACACCATGTCTGCAGGAGAAGGTCAGGTATAGACTATGGAAAGACCATCTGACAGTGGTGAATTTGAGGCAGACTGGGCAGCAGCCCAGCCAAGAAACACAAGAAAATTAAATCAGAGTAAAACTAGCTTCCATTCCAGCCTTGAGCAAAGCATGTTGCCCATGGCTGAGATGAAGGATGCATGCATGCTGCAGGATTCTTGAAGCACTTGTGGAAACATATGGAGCAGGGGCAAGTTTTAGTACCTTCCCTAACAGTGTGGTAGGATTCACAACTTGCAGGTGAACTTGAGCATTAATTTGAGGGTTGTGAAGTGGGTGTCCTCTTATCTGAAGTTCAGCCAAATCATCAGGAGCTGGAAATTCCAGTGACTTTAAGCCCTCACAACATTCCTGCTATTAGTGTTTTACCACAGTGGACTACTTCAAAAAAACTAAAAATATCCAAAACCCCCTTCAAATCCCACTGAACTCTGTTGGAAAAAAGGCCTGAGTGAATAACAATGCTTTGGGTTCATTTTGAGTTAAGGCATGGTATGATTCTCATTACAGTTAGGTCTGGGCAAACTGGTTCAAGTAAATGATCTTGTGTTTCCAGCTTTGCAAGCTCTTGGAAATATTTTTGCCTTTTTCCCCCCTATTCCCTAAATTTAGTTTAAAAAAAAAGAAGGAAAAAAATCTGTACTCATGGCTGGAGACACCTCCATGCCAACTTTCACCCTGAAGCAAATTTTTCATGCCTGAGTTATAAAAACCTCAGAGAAATAAGTGCTGATATGTTAGGTAAACATCAGAAGACCTTGAACTACAATTTTGCAAGGGGTGTTGTGAACCTGACGGGACAAAAGATTAATCAGACAAAAGCCTCTCTTTAAAGCAGTTTGTCTTAACAGGGCTGTGGTGTCTTTTGGTGGGTAGACACAGACACGGGAGACAGAACACCTTGCTTCTGCTCATGTTTCAGCTTGCTGAGTGACCTTTAGCAAAATGCAGTATCTGTGATACCCATTTCTGCTAAGATTCTTGGATCAAAAATGCTGGGTAGTTTTTAAATATTGGCGTGAATTAGCATGCAGATTTGCTCTCCAGGCCTATTTCCTTTTCAGACTTTTATATTGTGGAATTAATTACTCGCAAAAGCATAAAATATTTTTGGTTTTTCTCTGTGTTCCTCCTCCTCTTTGCCTTTCTTAGCTCTTATAAACTTTCTAAAAATATGCTGAGAGTGTAACTCATCCTGGGTATAATTCCAGAGATGAAGCTACTTAGGAAGAAATCTTGCAGAAACATAAGGTGAATTCTGGATATTCTGGGTGTGGGGATAGTAAAGGATTTTTGGAGATGATTTGTTAGTTGGTTCTGCTATTTTTCATGACTGATTTCTGAAGCACAGACTCAGTGGCTAATGCAGATGCCATCTGCTATATGTCCAGAACATTAACTTCTATGGTTATGTTTAGAAAAACTTATCAGAAACACGTTTTAATCACTAATAAAGCCTGTGGAAAATCAAGAACACAGAAGACCTTTATAAAATGAAATTAATAATGTTTGTATAGCTACAGTTCTTTTCCAGGGGATTGGAATATTGCATAAGGATACTATACAAAAGAGAAGTTGAATGAAAACGTTTAACCTGTAAGGACCTTTTTTTCTTTTCTTCTCCTTTCCTTCTGTTTATAGACTGTCACATCTGTTTGAATGTTGCAGGGAAACTGAACATCCATCTCTTTCTTTTATTTTCTTTTTCTGGTAAGAAAACAAACCTGAGGAATTAAAAGACTCTTGGCCTTGTCTCTTATTTGGCTCTTATTTTACAAAATGGTCCTTTTATACACCCACTTGAGCAATCGACGAGCTCATTTAGAAGGGTGTAGGAGAGATTCACCCTAAGAATAAGGAAAAGAAAAAGAGAGATGTATCCACATCTGTTTGTCTCATTCACAACTATTAAGCATGGTAATAGTGGCTGATTTATTGTAAACATCAGTTTGCAGTTTATTAATGCTAAATTAAATTACTTTTATTGCCTTTGCTTATTTTTCACTCCAAAGAGACAAATGTATCAACATGATTCGTTGATTTGCATTGATACTTTGTAACAAAAAATAATAAAATTGCATGGATTAAATAAAATGCATTTAAAATCTTTCAGAACAAAAAGAATAAGGCAAAATAAAAGTACACTTGGTTAAGTAAACGATTTAACCGTTTTCTGGGTGTACTTAAATAATGAGCCATCCTTCACATTAAACAATTGGCTTTTCTCTAATTAACCAGAGTACTTGGAATGTTCTTGGTGTGTGGGTTAACCATCATGTTTTTTAATTCTTCACTCCCTGCACACCATTTTATTTTTCTCACTGAGGCAATTTAAACAGATATATGTATATATTTTATGATTATTTTACTGTTTCTCTTGCTAAAACACAACTTCATAACACTAAAAATGTTTCCTATTTTCAGCAATGAATGCAGAGATAAGAAACATTGGAATATTACTATTAATTCCAATCAAGTACATCATGTTTTAGCAGCATGATGAAATGCATTAAGATGAAATAATTGAGAAAATTATGGAGCATTTGAAGATGCAACTTTGGTAACATTTAGAATTTGGTGGGGTTTTTTTGGGATAATTACTCTCTTACTTTATACTGTAATTTTTCAAAATAAATTAAATGTTCAAATACACATTCCCATTCCAGCATGTTCAAGTATGGTAATATAATGTTTCCTGCAATCTAGAGGAGTGGAGGTTGATGAGGGCAAGGGAGTAGTGCCAGCAGCTTAGAACTTGAACAACATCAGAACCAGGTGAAATCCTAACCTCCCACTTTTCAAGTTTCTTTGAAAATTTAGAACCTCATATTTGTGAGATGGCAAAGGAATAGGCAGAAGACATTCTCATATTCTGGTTAGGTGTCTTAGCTCAGACAATTATTTTATTATATTTTCAAATTGAAGCTTATTCAAACTTACTTCCTCCTCTGTTATTTTTGCCCCAGCCTAATTGTAACTTGGAATTGTTCAATCCACAGTCTGAATGAAATCAAATCAACTTTGTATTTATTTTCAATCACAGACGTGTGAAGTATTTTTGAGTTCATGAACAAGATCTGTCATTTGCCATATAGGATTTTTGCTGACTAAGCCAGGACGTTTCTTCTAATCACAGATTCCTCTAATATTGCCTCTTGTTGGCTAGATTTGTGCTTGCAAATGTTGCTAATCCATTGAACACTGGCAGTTCTCAATTTTTGACATTTCCAGAGCTCTTTCTCCAACTTCTGTGACATTTTGATATCTGAAATGCTATCCTGTCCACATTTTTAAATCAACACCTGATGTCGACATAATTCAAATTCACTGCCTTCACTGGGCTTCCGTCAGGGTTGAAGTTGGCCCATGAACTTAAACAAAGGCTTGTATTAATGTATTCCTAGGAACTAATTTCAATTACATGTTGCAGTACCAGGCAGTATAACGCAGCTGCTATTGCATGAATACAAGGATGACATGAAACCCATGGCTGTTCAACTTCTGTAGTTATTCTGAAATCCTTGAAAAGTGGATAAATTGGGGAAATTATTCAGGAAAAAATATATTATTTAGAGACATTTTTGTTGTGTTCCATCTGATTGCCTACTGTATTGGTGACACAAAAATTTCAATGGATTTTAATGCACCCAATGAGTACAAAGACAAATTCTTCCTTTCCCTATGAGGTGCCAAGTTCCAGCTTTGCATAAAAACATTGCTAAATACAGCACCTTATGGTTCGTTTACTAATTGTTCTCCTGTATAAAACATTAGCTCCTTCCACCACAGTCTGAGATGAAAGGTACTGCTATGATGTCTAACCATGGGAGATCAATAAAGCACACTTTATATTAACAATAAACACCTCTCATTCTTTTCTCTATTCTTCTATATTTTTTATTGTTAACATAAATGTTGCTTGAACAAAAGCATGTTATCAAAAGGTTTTCCTTTTGTGTATCTGACACAAGTCATTCACAATATTCTCAACAAATGGAGTTTTGTGACACTCTTTTGTACATTCTGTTGCACAGACCAAAAAACCAATCAAGTCCTTTGTCACAGAAAGTGTTTTATAGGTGCAAATTGATGAAATATGTTGATAGTAGCTGCTATGTCCTCCCATTTAGTTCAGTGAATCTAAAAAAACATTAACTTTGGGTTGGTCTAGGGATTCATCCAACACAGTGTCCTTTCCCAAATGATATCTTTAAGTGCAAGTGCAAGGACATAGCAGGAAAAGGCATGGTAAAGATATACAATGTCGTTGTCCTCAAACATCCTTTTATGTTCTGTTTATAGGAATTCCTGAGCCTGATTTTGTTTGTCTGTTTAGAAACCTACAGTTCTTCCACCTCTGGAACCCATGTGAATATTCCTTATCGTTTTCTTTTGGCAAGAAGCTCAACTGGGCTGCTATCTTCCACATAAACCCTTCTTTTTGTATGTTTAGAGTCTGATTTCTTTAAAGATCCTTAGTACTTGAACTGGAAGATAAACACAGGTATCTATCTGGTCCTTACCCAAGCTCCTCAGGCCACTTGGGAGTTTGTAGACCACATAGAATGGTCCTCATCACCTCAGTCATTCCTCTACAGAAACTATTCCACGCTGAGATCCTTCAGACATACATCTGAAACTTTTCCCATTATAACTTATAATTTTTCCTAGATGGGATCTAGGAAAAATTGTAGTCATTGAATGGCTAATTTGTGGATTTCTGCTGTGGTATGATTAGGTTTTCTTTTGTCTTTTCCACTCTTTTCTTAAGAATTCTGAACACTTCATTTACTTTTGTGATGACTAGTGACTTGATAGTTTTCATGGAAGTGTCTTTAATATTTTAAAGATCTACTTTCTCCACTGAGTAGTAATGGTGTGAATGTAAGACAATGTGCTTCCCTCTATATCTATCTACATATATCAAATTTTATCACCCCAGCATTTACTCCATGTCATCCATGAATGCTGAGCAGTGCTGTTTTCTACAGAATTTCAGAGGTGATCTTCACCTACTCCAAGAAAAGGTCATTTATTCCTAACTTCTACCTCATACGTGTTTCAATATGTAGTCCAAAAGCTTTTGTTGGTTTATGGACTACTGAGGATTCTAAGGAAAAGAAGTTTCTTGTGCATAAACATAAATTTCCAGTGGGAGTTTAAGTCACCTTGGAGGATTTGTAGGGGGTTTCTAAACTGAATACACTCAAAGCCGCTGATTCAAACAATTTTGATAGGGAGTCTCTTGAAAAATCTCAGTGAAGTTTTCAGCCTTTGCATCTGCTAAATGACCAAAATGGTTTTAATAATCTCAACTCCTATATAGGCCCTTAAATAAACAGCCGATTTACAAAGGTACTTAGTTCTTTGTAATTTCTGATGATAGCATTCTGGACAGTTTTTCAAATAAGTGCAACATCCTTTAACAATCCTTCATCTGTTTACAATAAAATAGAAATGGAATGATGTTTAAAGCCTATTTTGCTTCATGGATGTTACATCATTGGAATTCTGCTCTTAATATGTGTTTGAGATATGCAGACTGGTGGTTTAATTTATTTCAGACAGAAAAAAAATATTCTCAACATTGGTTTTGGGAGATTCTTATTTCTTTCAGTAATTTTTAAAATAAAGAGCTTCATTTCACAGAAGTGATAGTCTTTGGGTTGTGTCTCTTTGGATCTCTGTAAAATACTTAGCAGTATCCTGAATGCGAAGATATTTGGGTTAATTACAGAGTGTAAGTAAACAGATACTTTCTCAAATCATCCATTCTGCAAAATCAGAAAGGTATCTTGAAAATAAAGCTAATCTTTCCTGTCTTCTTTCTTCTCCTCTTTCCTTAAGGGTAGTAAGGGGTTATGATATTACAGGTGATTAAAGTAATTATTTGGAAAGAAAAGGATTACTCTGGGCTGTAGAGGCCACATCCCAGGAACATTTTGTGAATTTTTTGTTGCCAGTTTGTGAGATTTACTCATTGTTTAAGAGGCCATCTCAAAGTATTCTATATTCTTAATAACTAAATAAGAAAGCATTGCTCATTAAAAATTTTGTAATCAGAATTTGTTTGATAATTTTGCTGAGGAGGCAGAACAAGGTCCAACTTGATCTTGTTGTTCTCTGGCTTCTTTTACTGAGTGACAGTGATATCCATAGTCACACCAACTGGATTCATTTCCCATCAAAATTGCAAATTGAGCCATATAATCCAAATACTCAACAGACTCTGAAGGAATGCATGTGCCGTGACTTAGTTGGGTTCCAGGATCTTTTGTTTAATTTTCTGGTATTCTTGAGGCCTAAAAGATGACACAGACCAGTCAGTTGTGTACATTTTCTAATTGATGCAGTAATGTTAACTTGTTTATGGTGTGATATTCTGATGCAGGTAGAATTGTGAAAGAGAAATTCAGTATTTAGAACATAAGAATGTTCTTCCTTCTTTTGCCTTTTCTGTGCTGGATAAATCTAGTTTGAGTTCAACACCCTGACTGCCAGACATGCTCCTCTCTAGACATCCACAAAGAAGATAATGTGTTCCCTCTTACTGTTCTTCTCTTTCCTGTAACTCTGTAGTTATCTTCCCAGGCAGAATATCACACTCGTGTCTGCAGTTATAGAGACCATCATTTCAGTGACATCAGCGGATTTTTGTCCACTAGACCAAGACCCTCAGCTGACCAGTAGGCTCCAAACTGCATATCTCACACTCTAATTATGCAAAGGAAATGCAGAAGATCCTGCAAAACTATAAAACAAGTGTAAATTATGTATGTATGTGCTAACATGACAGACATTAAGGAAAACAACTGTCTTTATAATCTAGTTTGTGCTAGCACTATTTTAAAGGTAAATGTGCATAAAGAAGGGGTGCATTTCCAAAATGTGGAGGAATTCAACATTCTTCATTTGAGAAGGTACATAAGATTTGCTTTGTCATGTACTTTAGAGAGCTGCTCAAATTGGTATCAACAGCAACCAGCTGCTGTGAACAGTAAAGTCTTACATGCAGAAGTAGAGCTGGGGATGGGGGAGCAAGGGAGGAGCAGGTTGAGCCCTTATAGCTGTGCCTGTGCTAGCCACTTCAGAGATCCCTTCTGAATCCATAGCATCATTTCTGCTCCAGCACTCATTTTTCATCTACTTCGTATCCACAGTTGTCAGTGCAGCCCTCAATATGTTCTGTTTAAATTCTCACCAAATCTCCATGGGTTCCTCTGTCTCTTCACACTGAGAGAGACAAGAGAGAGAGAGAGCAGCAAAGTGGTTAGAAATCTTCTGCCAAACACAGATGGTATCCTGATTGCTCTTTCAGCCTACCTGTGTCTGTCTGTGAAGCTGTGGATGTTGTGGACATGTGTGTGAAGAATTTCCAGCACTCTCAGATCATTCACCCAAAGGAGAATTTCCATGTGAGTTTTAATATTCACCACATTAGTCAGCCTTGAGAAACAAAAATGGCTATTTAGGGTTTATCTCTGTAAAATGTGTATGTGTGTGAATGCACTTATAAGAAGAGAGAAGTAGAGGAGAAGAACAGGAAGACTCCAAAATTACACAGCAGCCTGCTTTTAAAAAGTACTGACAAATGCATTTGCTTGCACAGTGTAGGCAGTCTGTGAAAAATCCCAAAAGCTATGGGAAAAAAACACACTGGCTTCACCTCATGGTATCTCAGCATGCTCAGCTATTTGTCCCTCTTCTCCTCAGGATATGGGCACAGTGTGGGACACAATTGCATTATGGCAGTTTAACAAGTTCGTGCTCATCAGCTGACTTGTAACCAACCGTGCAAGCTCTCTTCAGCTGCCCCATTCGTGAGATAAAATGCATTAACTTAAATTCACATACAGTAGATTTCACTTCCAAGACAGATCTTTAAATAGGTTTTGGCATACCTGGCAAAGCAAGCTGGTATCCTCTTCTCTGCACAGATCATATCCAGTGCAGCAGAGGACAAGGAAAGCTCCCTACTTGCAAGAAAATAAATCAACCTACCAACAATGCATTCAGCATTTGGAGGAAAAATCTTTGCTCAACTCCTATAGGTAATCATTTTGTAGAATGAAGCATGAGATTTGATTATCCTCATTATCTTAGTTCAGATAGCTCCAAAAGTTGCTAGTTGTCATGAAATATACAGCTCTTTAAAAAATCCAGTTATGGTATTTGACTTACTGACCTATTCTGGCATTAAATTGCACAATATGCCAATTCACTGTGAAAATTCAAGTCCCTTTATTCCTCTGTGCATATTACCTCCAGTTCAGAGAAGCTTTGGATCGCTTACCTTTTCCTCTTTTTTTTTTTTTTTTTTTTTTTGATGAGGCACAACAAAGAGAAATGGTTTTCACTAATGCTGTTCAGATACCTTAATTTTTCAACCTTGCCCATTCTACTTACTATATTTTCCAAGCAAAATTCTGAAGAGGTCTTTGAATGGTTTGGGATCTTGATAGCTATTTCTCAATGAATGTCCTTAATAGGAATGTTCTGAGAGGTCCATGTTGGACCTGACTATAAAGTGAATATATTAATAGAAAGAGGCACATCTGTGTGTAGCATGTAAATGCATAGGGATTCTTACAGTTTCCTTTCCCTTTACTCATTGCAGATCAGATCAAAATAAAAAGATAAGAAACTGCATTCTTTTCTGGTACTCTGGCTGTGGGTGGTACTTTTCCATATCATTGGCTAGCAGACTAATTAATTTAGATGGTCTTTAGACTTCTGCCATGGAAATAACATGCATGTAAACAAGTGGATAAAAGTTTTAGGTCACCAACTCATACAGCACTTCATGTTCCTGCTGTCTTCTATTCCTATCTTCACTCAGTGTCATGTGCTTTATGACAGAAGGGTTTTATGTCCTTGTGTGACCATGTTTTCACACACCTTTTATTCATTGATTCATTCCTTTCTTTTTTTTTCTCTTCACAATGGAGATCTTCACAGGATGGTTGTCACAGCTGCAATTCTTGCTTGGCAGCATTTAAATGCATGCTAAACAAAAGTCTCTGTCTTGCCCATCTCAAATATAGGCAAGTTAGTTGATAAATAGCCTTATGCCACCCCAGGGTGTGATTATACTTTGAGATAGCACCACCCGTAGGATGGGTGAAGGCCCTTTGATTTTGGCCCTATGTCTAATCATGTGTTTTAACTCTTTCCAAGTGCTGGGTTTCTGTTGATCTCAGCAATTCTGTACATGTTACAACTGATATGGTTAGTGATATACCTGATAATGTAGCTGGCATCAGTGAAGGAAACCATTTGGTTGGGCTAGACAGAGCTGCACCAAGACTGCAGCCATCATTCAGTTATTATGCCAGGTTATTGGCAAACTTTTCCACTGCCTCCTGTTGTTTTCTGCAAAGCACTATTGTGGTTGAGAGTCATGATAATCCAGTCCATTGCTTTTGATTCTTGCTAACCTTAATGCTCTTGGTTTCACCTGTGCATGTACTTATCAACTTTCTTGTCTCCTTTGTACCTCACAGAAAGAGACATATAGTGTCCCCTGCATGCAATTTCTGTTATGTTCCATTTTTCAGGTGAAATTGATATGTATTCCTGGTGTTGGTCTTCAGCACGTCTTTGAGAGTTGCAGGCACTTTAGTAAGTGGGCAAGTTTTTATTCTACCCACAGCTTTTACTTGTTTCAGTTTCAGGTATTGAAAAGTTGCTTTAATATTAGAATGAGAGAACTTAACAAAATTTCACTATTGACTCTTGGCATAGGATGGTAAAGCTTGCACTTGCAGTTCTTGGGCTTCCCATCTATGCTAATATACATTTACACAAGACTGACAGAGGAAAGTTGCTTAATGTAAATTACATTTGCATTGGCTTTAAGTCAGCTTTATACTATCAGAAAAGAGAATAATAAATTCCAAAGCATTTAAAACCACAAATGCTCACAGAAAGTAACTAGTCCTGATTTCCTTATATTTTAACCAGTATAAATCAGGAATAAGTGTGTTAAAATAGCTGGGATTATTTCATTTATACTGTAGCTTTGCTATAGAGCTCTGAAGCACTGTATACTTATGTTGCAGCTGCAGTAAAAAAGGCGCCATGGTTTGAGGTTCAGTGGCCCTACATGGGTGCAAGAGAGAGGAGGTTGATGCATGCTGGGACTGTATCTAGCAGTTAGTGTCTGCAGGACTTGGTTCTTTGATTGTAAAATAAGAGAACATGTTTTTCTGGAATTCTGTCTGGCTGTATCTTTATACAATATTTACTTCTCAATAAGCCAAATTTGCTAAAAACTCCTCAACTGAACTATAAACCAGTCACTTTTACTACTCGCCCATTTCCTTACCTTGTAAATTTTGGGCTCCAAAAATTGTAGGTGTTACATGATTAAATGCTTTTACATTAAAAAAAAAAAAAAAAAAAAAAAAAAAAAAAAGAAACACTTTCAGATGTATTCTGGTTGCAACTCATTTGGATTGCATAAAATGAATGCCTAACAGTCTGGCTGCTTAAAAAGGACTAATTTTCTAGGTATGGGGGGGAAAGAGCTCTTAAAGATGTTCCCACAGATATCTAAATGGGAAGGAAGTTGAAATCCCTTTATCCCATTTACTTTCATTGAACACTCCAGAAAAGGCATTTTCTAGCTGGGAGCAAGGTGTAGGTTTAGGATGTAAGGAAATCCTGGAGTGTATTCACAGAGAATGAAATATTATTTATAAAAGCATCATTATTACATCTTAATTATTTATGTTTCAAAAAATGAATAATATATATTCTGAGTGCTTGCTAATTATTAAATGACAGAAGTAACTCCACATTTCAACTAGCTTGCCTTTCCTGGCAGCAACTTCAAATGAAGAAACAAGCAAAGCTCCAGCACATTGCTCAAGACTTCTGAGAGCTCTAGTTTTTCATAATGGCCTGGTGAGGAGAATGACTCTCAAACAGGAAAATAAAAATTCCGCATTATTTTGGAGCACAAAGGCCTTCTAGGGCACTAGTTCATTTAGGGTGAACACCCTGCAAACCTCCCCTTTTTCTTTCTCTATGGGCAAGTGTCAGTGACATTACCTATATAGGTCACATTAATGTTTTTTTATATCAGCACTGTTTCAGGCACAGAAAACTATCCAAAGACCTTGTTCTCAGAAACAGTGTTTCCACTGTAACACCAAATTTATGAGCTTTTAGTTGCAGACATTAATTGCTGCTGACATCTTTAATTTAATAGGAAATACAAATATTGTACATAAGAGAGAATGAAAAATATCAGAACTAAACTTTACAGTACACCTACTTTTATAGCATTTGAATAGGAAAAAAAACAAAGCCTACCAGCTAAGGTTCATACTATGAATTCTTCTTACTCAGCTCCTGTTCTCTGAGAAAGAGGTTTATTGAATTGTTCATCATACCCTCCAGGATCCCCTGGATAATCCTTCTCCAAGAATAAATTCCTGTGACTGGCATAGTTCTGGGTATGATTCTTCATGAAAATGATGTGTGAAATGGTGGCCTCTTGTTTTTGTGAAAACTTTGACAAACTTTGGCAAAAGGTCATTGGTCTTACCAATGACAGAAATTTATTTCTTTCTCTCTAGGCAGAAATGTGAGCTTACTGGCCATGGAGAGTAGCACCAAAAACCTTACCAAAGCTCCTGTTTATCACGCAGGAAAGGTGCAGATCTCAGGGAGACCTCCTGGTTCTTCCTCCAGCTGCAGGCATGATTAAAGTCTGGTGGTATTTGAGACTGCTGTAGTTGAGAGAGCAGCCAAGCCAAGCCTAGAGGCTTCTCTCTCTGCCTGGAGTTTATCAATTAACTTGAAGCTTTTTATGTTTTAGCTCTAGCTGGAAGCTTCATTTGAACTTCCTCCGCAGACTTTAATTTCCATTTGATCTCAGAGAGACACCATCAAATAGTTTGGGTTCTATAAAGCTGAGAGATAACTTTATTGCTGTGTTTCATACCAAACCTGAAGAAAACATTCAGTGATTGCTGAAACATGATATTCACGGTGCTCTTTAAAACCACAATAGAGCTATGATTATTTACGTACTTAAATGATGGCTTTTTTTAGTGGCAAGGTGCTGTACCTATTGAGAAAAACCCAGGTTAGATGCCAGGGAAGAGAGGGGTTGCAAAGTTTCCCATTTCCGATAATTATTTTTTACTGCCTTTGCTATCTGTTTTATTACGTGGACAAGAGAAAGAATGCACAGTGAACAGAGCTTTTGAGCTTTTTTTTTTTTTTTTTTTTCTTTTTTTATAAGAAGAAAGAATATGCAGCTGTACTTAAATGGATTTTTTTTCTCCACTCTGGATAGACTTCTAGGTCTTACAACAATCCTCAACCAAATTCTGAAGGAGACATAACTTCCGTATGCCACATGTGGCAGTACTAGCAAAATAAATGCATATCTTGAAAACTTGGGATGGAGTGGTAGACAATTAACAGGCTGGTTGCAAAGTCCAGTAGAGCCTTTGAGAAATTCTAGTCACATACATAAACTGAATTATGCAGGTCTTGTCAACAACTGCCTCAGAAGCGTATAACTGGTAAGGAGGAATAGGGGAGGATAAAAGTATGTGTTCATCCTTTTAGAAAAAGGGAAAAGGAGTCTTTTATACAATGTTTGAGAACTGCTTGTAGGGGTCAGAACATTTGTAATCCCATGTCAAACCTAAGACAAAAGACATTTGACTGAGAGGATAAACAGATGTAAATACCTAAATGGCAGTTGTTGGCATCTGTCCAAAGGTTAGGGTTGTTCTCCCAAAGGTTGAGCTGGTTAGACAATTAAAACAATGTCTTCTTTTTTTTTGTATGTGTGTCTATTTCCAACCTCTCTCTCCTTCTTTTAAAGTATTTATATTTTGAAAGACAATGTGTATAAAAAAGAAAAGTAAATAAAGACATCTTAATTTTCTAAAGATCAAAATGAAGAGATTAGACTACATTCCAGCATGTCTGAATCTATGTCCTCTCACAACCTTTTATGAAGGAGACCACAATGGTTGCCAGAAGAAAAAACAACAACAAAAATCCAAAACCAAAACCAAAAAACAACCTGTGCATCTTTGTGAAGTACTGAAATATGCCCAGAGATCCATAGCAGATTTCTAGATATATGTCTGACTCTGA
The DNA here is from genome assembly GCF_015832195.1 of Motacilla alba alba. NCBI lineage: Eukaryota > Metazoa > Chordata > Aves > Passeriformes > Motacillidae > Motacilla > Motacilla alba. The sequence goes on along the minus strand of NC_052020.1, from coordinate 49,293,522 downwards.
TCTCTCTACATACTAGCTTAAATCAAGAGAAACTCCTGACTTGTAAAAAGTTAATATAAGATCAAAATCAGAACTACGTACTTCATTAAGGTCATGACCAAGATATTTATTGTGGTTTGAGAACAGACAAGATTAAACCGCTACAATGCCAATAGTTGTACATTGTATGGGATTGTTGGGGAAGGAATTTAAAAGAAGTCGTTGCAAACTGGCTCCTTCCTCCCATGCATTTTGTTTATATTTCAAGGCAAATGAACACACTGTGTTTTGTAACTGATGGAGTAAGTCTTGTGTTTGATATAGCTTACAGGCTTATAGCTGTTGCACCAGAGCATTGATAGCAGAAGCTCTTGCAATTTTCCTTGCTGAGATGAGTGATTACACAGCTACTGGTCCATATCTGGTTGGCACTGTGTTTATGTCTCCACATTTAAATACTAATTCCCTATCAAAATGACAACATGCATGCCGATTTGCCTGCTGAAAATGAGGCAGTGAAAAAATAAATAAGCAAATTATAAATAGATAAGTAGAGTCCATATGTAATTTCTCTGGTCTTTCCTGCAAAGCCACTGGACTCAGCTAAGGGTGGGTTGTTTTAGGCAGTGGTGGGCTGGCAGAGAATAACATCACTCTGTTGTCTGGGGGTTAATCAGTGTTGCTGCCCCTTTCCCATATCGCGGTAAAGCAGTTTCCAAGAACATATTGATACTTTTAAAATCTGACATTTAAAAGTAGTCATACATAAAATGTGCTAACTACTAGACTTACATGTGGCTGCTTTGAATTAGGTATTTAGGTTCCACATCATTGTTAAGATTTCTTTTATGCTAAAAGTGTTTCCAAAGCCTAAATATGAAAAGTAATAGAGAATATAGGGGGATAAGTATTTCTACTTGAAATGTACTTTTTCTTGTTTTTTGCTAATTTCTTTGCATTCACCTTTGGAGGAAAAAAAAAAATCTGTTTCCACTAAGCACACATATACAGCAGGAGAACTATTTAAGGAAAGTACCCTACATTAATTAATACTGTCTTTGCAACTTCACTCTTTATCACAGGTTGAACACGGGTTTGGGACAGAGATATACCCATTTTTAATTCAGATCTGATACTGTTTGCTCCATAAGGTACTGAACTGCTAATGTTATTTAATTAGGACTTTGGGGCCTGATTTTCAAAGATGGCTGATAAAACGCAATAAATATTTATCTTCAGCTTGATTCTGCAAAGCTTTGCCTCCAACAAAGAGGGCAGTTTTTAGTAAATTGCAAGTGCCTAATGCTTGTATTGGTAATTCTTTTAAGAGTAAGTGAAGAAATGTATTTTCATTAGTTGTATGCTTTTGAATACCCACAGATATTTTGAGTAATTTTTTAGGGATTACTACAGTTCCTTTTCCAGTGAAGAAGGAAGTGTGTCTTTTAATCTACCTATAAGACACTTGGGAAAACTGAAAATCATGTTCTTTGAGAAGAAGGTTTCTACCTACTCAAATTTGAACACAATTCAATAGGCATAATAGATAAGGCACATTTTGGTCACTCAGGCTTTTAGTTGTCAGCCTAGCCCCAAATATCAGCAAGATTCTCCATTAGTTTTCTCCTAGAAAGTTCCTTATATATATAATTTCTTGTGGAATTTATTGTTTTGCACACAGGGATTTGAAATATGTCAAAGTACAAAGGGCAATAGTTGCATCTACTCTAAGCAGCAAAGGACTGCCATGCACTGCCTGCCAGAGTATTTGATTTCACCAATCTTGTTCTGCAACCCTGTGCAAGTCATGTAAAACTATTTGTAAACTACAGATAGTTATGCCTACTTGCAAATGTTCTGTGGGAGGCTTGATCAGTTAATATTGTAGAGCATTTGAGATAGCTATGGAGAGAGCATTGCACTTTATCACACACTTACTACCATTGTAATCTTTTATTTGTCATTTTGCATGGGTGTAAATGAATGCTACTCGTGCGAGCCCTAAGTCTTTTCCATTCAGGCTCTTCTAATGTTGTCTCATTACCTGTAACTAAAGGTCTTCTATTAGGAAAGTTTGCCCATTATCCTAACCTGTCTATTTAATGGTTGCAGTTCTCAAGTCATGTGAATCACTGCTAGTGATATCGCTGCTATTGAATCTTTTGCTAGCTTTCACCTACATACTTCTGATCCTTCTGTTTTCCTGGGTCTTTTAACAACTGTCATAAACTAGACCTGCCTTTAGCTGCTCTCTGCTGTGTTAAGAGGCTCACCCCATGCTCAGGGGTTACAGAATCACAGAAAAATAGATGGGGTGGTGGCTATTTATTCAATTTTTGCAGCGTCCCCCAAAACGGCTGTATTCATGTCAGTTGAAACTGGATTCTGGCCATGGTGCATGGACACTTCTAGTGTTGCAAACACTCCCATAATTCAACTATTACAAGTAGTAGTGGTAGTAAAATAATCTTATCTTCAACTCATCAGAGCTTTTTTAATTGAATTTTACTTAACATGAGTGTTGAAAGAGCCAAGGCTCAACATGCAACCTTGACTTTGAAACCTCTGGCATTTTGTGGGTGTTAGTCACATCCTTAAAATTACAGTAATACAGTTTTTGTGGCTTAATATTTACATATTTTTATTGCTGTCTGAAAGATAAATGGGAAGAGGATGATCAGAGGAGCAGCCTGGAGCAGGATTTTAATATGTTGAATTAAAAAAATAGATAGAGATATATTTATATATATGGGAATGTGAACTTAAGGTTGCATAGGCAAATGAAAGACATTAAAAGACACAAAAGTAATGGCTGGCAAAGCAACATTTAGTTGGTATCTAGAAATGCACTCTATTTTATGGAGTATGTGCAGTGGGACCTTTGAAACTGAGGGAAAAATATTCTGGAAGTTCAGGCAGCTGAATTAACATTGCTGAAGGAGTCAAAAGGAGTCAGTCTTTACATCTTTATTGCAACTTTGTTGCAGTAACATTTAAAACAAAAGCCCAAATTGGAAATTTTTACTTCCCAGAGTTCCTCTGATGTTTACTGGAATTTACCTGAATACTTCTAAACAAGGAACTGGAGTCAAGTGTAATTTTTTCCACCTATTTTCTGACTGAGTTGCACAACTCATCTCAGTTTAAACCACCTTGGTGCACATTGTTAACATCTCCAATATGTGCATTGCACACCCTAGAAAATAAGTTGTTGGTTCACAAACTCTCTTCCTTGCTAGACTGTGAGCTTGGGAGAAAGCTTCAACCACAGCAAATGAGAACTCCTGCCAAATTCATTCCCCTTCTCACCCCCCAACAACTAGCTTTTGAGCCCCTGTACCTAAGGATGGAGGATTTCCCTTTATGACACCATTAATGTCATGGGTGAGTCATGGGAGAATGGCAAATGGTGACTTCTGCAGGGAAGGAACATGTGTCCTTGCAGGGACCTCCAAGTGCTTTTTCAGAGCTCTTTTCTGCTGTCTTGCATACAGGAGTAGACACCATTCATGGGGAGCATTGCAGTGGATGCATGTGGATGTTTTCAAGTTTTGAAATTAGCAGAATGTCAAGCAGGACAAAGAATAACCCAGGCAAACATTCAGAAAATCATGTCCTAAGACCTTAAGCATTCCACACTTCAACAGACAAAAAGCAAGAGCTTCATTGGTAAAGACTGAATAGAAGAAGCAAGAACACTTCTAGGAAATGGGAAATTACACATTCTTCCAGCCTTATCCTGGGGTAATTTTTATGCTTTATTAAGAGATGCAGTAGAATGGTATAAATCTGAATTTGTCTGTGGTGAGTGTAAAGGACGTTTTGTTTTTCAGAAGAAGCAGAAGAAGAAAGTGTTGATGCTCAAGTCCCCAAAGGGACTTGAAGATAGCTGAAGGCACAGGACTTTATCAACTCTGTAGTCTTTAAATGTGTTTTAATGAAGAAGAAAAAGGTTTTATAGCTTAGAGTGGGGAAGTGGAGAGCACATGCTTTCTCTGACATCAATGCCCCTGTGAAGTTTATGAGGCTCAAGTTGAACTGTGAGTTCAAGTGCAACCAAGGAGTGCTCAGAAAGAGGAGATCTGTTTCAGTAAGATTGGCACCTCAGATGTATACAGATATCAGCTTTTTTTGTTCATCTCATGGGAGAGGCCACTAATGCAACTAGGCCAGCAGACTTATTTAGAAGAGCAAAATAATTTTGAAACTGTTTTCAAAATTATGGGAACAAATGCATGGTTTTTCCCTCTCCTTTGATATGTTTTGAAATGACAAAATGATCTGATTCAAGCTTCCAAGAAGGTGGGGAGAAACAAACCCAACACATTTACATCTCTTTTGGACCAAGTCCAGATAGAGTACTGACTAGTAAAAGTGTATGAAAATGGGTTATTATATTAGAAATCAGATTAGTGTTTTAGCTCTCATGTTTTCTTAGGGAAATAGTGATGTGATACAGGGACATAGATGCTGACTGTATTCATTACAGCAAGTATTGTAAGTGTTCTGTGGAAGATCATTCTAAGCCAAAAATCAATTGGTTTAGTCCAAAAGGGGGAAAAAAAGAAGTGTTCTTATCGCTCTCTTTTAAGAGAGGGCACTTCAGGTATTTCAGAAAGAAGGCTGTTATTAATTTGGGTTGTTTCCCATAGGAGTGCTAGGTTGTTGTGGAGCCAAAATTCATGTTAGGACACATGCTTTAAGTTAATTGTTTGTGTGAGAGTAGATGGCTGCAGGTCAGGGTTGCCTGTTTAGTCTGGGAAAAGTACACAGGAGCACTTAACAGGGGAAATAAGTAAAAGGAAGGCTTTATCCTCCAGTGCTGAGTTTGGAATAACCAGTTCTAGATGAAGCTGTAGGCTGAATCCAGGGAGTAACTGGGTGGAGAGTTTGACTCCTTGAAAGCCAACCTCAGCATTCCAGTGAAAAAAAAGTCCTATTTGTGAGAGGTGATGATTATCTTCTTCCTGATTCTGGGCACTCCTGAAACCAGTGGGAGCTGACAGTGCACACAGCTCAGGCACAGAGATGCTCCTTTCCCTCTTCCAGGATTTGGAATTATTTTGGGACTCCTTTAATGAACTCTAGTAAATTTTTCTTCCTAACAAAGACCTCAGTAAACTAAATATTCTAAGGAAGAAAATGAAAAAAGCTTTGCCTGCAAGGTACACCACCCTATTTAATTTGTGTTTTCAGCCTTCAACACACTATTTGCTACAAGTGAGATCAAGCTGACTGGTTGTTTTCTCAGCCTACAAATCCTTTATTTGCTTCTTTTTTTAAAACTTTATAGGCTTCATTCTTAAGGCTCCCTGTACCACAAATGCTGTGCAGAAATGCATTTTGCTAGTCCTCAGAAAATGGATAACACTAGATGTAAAGCACAAATTTAGGACTAAATTGCAATTAGTCAACCTTGATTCATAAAATCATATTCAACAGTCTACTGAATTTAACTGGGAAATTTGTGCAGTAAGACAGCAGGCCCCAAAGTGAGAAAAATGTCAAATTGGTTCTGAAAAATATCCTTTAATATCCTATTGTCACATGTTTCATGAAGAAAAAAATATCTCCAGACACAATTGTGTCTTTATAAGACAACTTGCATGTTGGCTAGAAAAAAAACCTGTTGTCTTGGAACTACTTTCTGGCCAAGTGGGCACTTACGGAATTGACCATTTTTAAGCAAATATGTAAGATTTTTTGCCACATAACATACTGGTACACACAGTGCTGAAAGAGATACCCCATTAATCACTTGGATTTATTTGCAAGCAAATCTCTCCTTTCTACTTGTTCTGTGAAATCCAAGTGTCATTTTGAGATTCAGCAGCCATTATAAACTAGAAGTGCTGAATGCTGGAAGTCTGTTACAATTTTTTTCCCTAAATTGAAAATGTCTATGACCATGTGGAAATTATGTTGCTCATGTGGATGGATATGGGCTCTCACCAGAGGCAGAGTTCACATAAAGTCTCAGTACTTCACTGACATATTTCTGCAGTTCGTTGTGAGAGAACATTATTCTTGAGCCAAACCGGTCAAGGCTGAGAATACAGAAGCAGAAACTTTAAATCTGTTGGCAGATCTGCTGCAGCCTACTGTATATCTCTAAGCACACTGCAGTGCTTCTGTTCCCATCTTCACCCTTCGTCTGCACAGCCTCTATAGGCTGAAAAATCTCTGAGCCAAGAACATTCCCACTGTGTTTGCAAGAGGGATCTGATCTCACTTAAATCCCAAAGGCATTCCTAAAGTAAAAATAATAAGAATAATTGCATACAAAATTGACAAAGGAAAGAATATTTCTTTATTTTTAGAGATTGAATAAGTTGCTATATTACATCCATAGCTCCTCTTTTTTAAAATTTTTTTTCAGGATATCCCTTTTTCTCTTAATCAAGTCTTTACATATTGCTTCCCTTACTCAGTGAATAAGGGATTGGATGCTTACTGTGATGCCACATAATTAGCTGAAATCCACAACATGTGCAACACTGAAGCTCAGGGATGTTTTATGGTTTAGATGTTTTATTTAGAAATTCAGAAGTTTACATTTTTAATGTTGGAAATTGGCCACTATGGGATTATTTTATAACTATGTCATTCTAACTTTTGTGGCTTTCATGGTTTGTTTGATCGACTCAAAAATTCCCAACATAAGAGTATTTTCAATTAAAAATTGAGGCATCTTTTCTGTTTGTTTCAGAAATGCTGTGCCTTTAAGATGCAATGCTGTAAGAGCAAAAAGTAATTTTTAAGAGAAAAAAATTTCTATGTCCTAAACAGTTAATGGATAGGAAGAATGAAGTATGAATAAAGGGAGTTGATAGATTATATTTGGAGTTGTGAGATTTCACAGATTTGGAAAAAGAGGCAGGATGTGACTCAGCAACCTGTATTATTCAAAACAAAGATTTAAAGAAATATGAGTTAATAAGAGCTATGCTATATTGATGAAATACTTTATAGGATATCTGGTAGTGGGCTTTGTTTATGCAAAAGCAATATGGTGTTGCATAGTAAAACTGAATGGCTTTCACTTAGTTGCTTGTGTTTTCTAATTTTTTTATTATTATTTTCATCTAATGCAATTATTTAAAACCAATTTAGTTCATTTCTGTAACAAAAGGGAATATTCTGGGTTTTTTATTAATAGATCAGTGGTTTAATTTCAAAAGTTTGATTTTGCAATGTAGGTGATTGTATGAGATTAAAGTTTTTCTTTGGATGTCCTCTGGAACACTTTGTATGATTATCAAAAAACAATGACTTCTTAATGATTAATTTTTGTGTATGACACATCTCTTGCAATGTATGAAAATGCTGGGTGGTTGGGGACGCACATTCTGGTTGATGATCACTCCACCTCTCCTCTCCCAGCCCCTTCCCTTCCCTCCCTGTCTGGAAAAGAAGTTGCATATTCCAACAACGAAAAACAAATTAGCAAAGTGTCAACACAATCTAAAATGAAGTAGTATGAAAAAATGCTGAATCTGCTTATCAGGAGCTTGCCATGAAAGCAGGATGAGTTTTTTAAGTGTCCTGGTTCTGAAGTTGTCTCTGGCAGCTTCTGAACAACCAGGCAGAATCTGAGCTTATACAGAACTGTTCACAAGGACAAAGAAAGGACAGGTAAGACTGGCCTTTGCTTCAGTGATGCAATATCTATTTAGCAATATATAGAAAACAGAGAACTTTGAAGCAAGTATATAGAACACAGAAAGAACCTAAATATATATGTATATATGTTGAGTCTTTTAAGAGAACAAATTTATCTGTTGACCTTTGCAAATTAAATAAGGATTACACAGACACTGAACCACATGCAGTGTGTGCATGCTGCTGCTCTGGAAGCTTTCCAAATATACACCACTTTGACTGCTGCTTAATGGCTTGAAAAAATTTTGAAAGGATTTTACTAATTTTCTTCAAAATACAACCTTTTTTAGCCTACAATATAACTGAACACTAATTTTCTAATATTTTTCAGTGTGCACTATGCACATTTAGGTGGATATGTTATAAGTCGATACAGTTTAGGGGCTATGTTGACAAACATTTACGAAAAACTCTGACAGCTCCTCTTGAACATTGATGATATAGAAGTTTGCAGTTCTATATCAGCCTTCAGCTGAAAATTGTCTTAAGTTTGAAATCACAGCAGACATCCACATTCCTGGCTTTCCAAAGTCCAAGTAATTCCTGGGAAGCTGTGACTGTCTCCTTGGATTCATAGAAGTACCATGTTTTAACTGCTGGACCTGCAGATCACTCAGAAAGAGCCCTGTTTTAGCTCCTGCTCCAATCTCTCCACACTGCACTTAGGGCTGATACAGAGGAAAGTGAACACAACCTCCTTAGCTGCATGTTTCAAATCTTGCAAACACTTGTTGCATAATGTCCTCAGATTATACCCTCTCCTTGCTCTTCACTCTGTGAAACTCAATCCTGCTCCTATTGTTTTGCATTCCTGTCTCTGGACACATGTCTCTGGCTTTGACAGATAAATCTTGCAAGAATAAAAACCTAAAATGCTCCTCAGAGATTGTCTTAGAGGCTAATGCACTGACCATCTCCCCTCTTTGTTTGGTTTCTTCCAAACACTTTGTTTGCATTTGGTGTTTCTCATTACCTTCAAAGATGCTCACGGTTTCCTCTACTTCCTGGGTTTTTTTTTGGGGGTATTATCTCTGGCCTAGAATGTCTCCTCCATCAGTCATTATTTTAACTTGAACACAAAACCTTGCTGCCTGGTTGATGTGCTTCTGGTATTCACATTGTCCTCTTTCACATTCTTTTTTGAAAGGCATTTTCTATAATGATTACCAAAAAGATACAGCCAAGGAAGCTGCTAATGGATTCTGACCATCTCTTGTCCTGCTGACCAGTACTGCCTCCTCATTTTGTCCTGTTGTTGTTGACTCTGAGATTATCTTTTGATTGTCTGCTCTTGTATTATAAAGGGGCTTGCCCTATGGTATGTAAATAATATCCAACAATATCTATGTTTTCAGGTGCCATCCTGGGTAAAATAGTATAGAAATCAGCATAAATTAGAGTATACACTTAATAGAAATTAAATTTTTAAAAAATACATAAATTTACAGTGTATGCTGAGTAAGGTACAACAATAATGACAAAGATAAAAAGGAGCTTTATAGGCATAAGGGTCCACTTAAGGACTAATGAAAAAATCCTGTGCTATATCTCTCCAGCTGAGAAATGGCAGAGACTCTGTTGTCACACATCATGAAGGCTCGCCTTATGTAGCTGCTGTAGAAATTCCTGCACCTCCCCACTCTTGCATTTGATATATATTTAAATCCTAGTAATCCTGGCTCTCAGCTGAGTATCAGTCCCAAAGAGATTTAGGATAGGGTAAGCCAAGGGTTGTGAGTCCATAGCTATGCAAATTCCAGATTCACTGGGGAAACACAGCAAGGACTCCTGGAGCTTATAAGATGGAACAGAGTTCAGAGCTTCTGGTTTCAAGGCAGATCATCAGTCTAAAATGCAAATTTCTGTATTCGGTTTTCTTTTTTAGTTATTCATCTTTTTGGTGTCCGCTCTGAAAGGAAACTTGCAGCTAATAGTAGTAAAACACTCATGTTGACATTCACAGACATGGACACCTGGACAACACTGCAAGTAATTTCCATAAAAATAATTAGGGAGTGAAATTTCTTTGCCTGTGAAGTGTGTAATACTGGGCAAATTTCCACTGACACCACCAGATGAAATATGTCTGGCCACCACAATTTCTCCAAACTAAGTGCAAAGTGAGGCTGTCTGACTCAAATTCTTGTAAAGGGTTTCAAAACACTAGATTCTGCATTTACAATGTGTTGTGGGTTGTAGTTTGGGGTATTTTTTCCCTTCGAAGACCAGGTATTAGTTGGTGTATCATTACAGACAGGATGGTGGAAGGAAAAAAAAGGATGTCAACTTTTTGTGGTGGAGACTCACATGCCATGATGATGACCAACCTTATAAAATTCTAGATAGTCACAAAAAACCACAAAGGAGTCACAAAATCATTATAGCCAGTGTATTAATAATCCTCATACTGTAATAAGGAGTGTCCAAATAGCCTACGACATCAGAGAACTTTATAGCTCCAGAGGAACTATTAGATTTTATCTTCTCAAGAATCCTTGGATTAAAGAGTCCTCAATGAGACCCTGAGACAATAAAACATAACGATTTCAGAAGAGTTGCTATGTTCTATTGTGTCAATAATTTGCATACTAAGGAGCCCCTATGGTACCACAGTCCTTGACATTACAGAACATGGACTTGGTACATACTGAGTGGTATTTGCATTACCAGACAGTCCATACACAGGAATTGTTGAATATTACATCTTCATTAATTAGGATGCTTACATTAAGAAATGTTCTTTTAAGAATTAAGAAAGTTTACACAAAATATCATCTCTTATTTCTTAAACCCATAAAAACATGAAATATGAGGACAAAATAACTTATGTAATCCTAAAGGCTGGATTTTCGGATAGTTGCATGAGGGTAATTCCTTTAGCCTCATTTATGGGGATACTATCCTTAGTCTTTGTACTCACTCACAGCATCACAAATGTCTTGGTGTTATATGTTAGCTTATGTAACCCACAGACCAATATGTTTTCCTGCAAAAGCATGAATTAAGGAACAAGCAGGTGCTTTAACACTGAATATTTCTCTTTTTTTATGTGTGTCTGGGTAAGTGACATCCTTAACCCGACTTTAACAGTGTGTATGTGAATATTCCTCTGTAGGTGAAGAGTTCTCTCTCTGTGAATAGTTTTATGTGTGGTGGAGAAAAATTAATGTCTTTGTATAAGATAAGAGAATCCACCATGACTGTTGGAGGGAGCTTCACTCCAGATAGCGGGGAGATTTTTTTTACTCTGCTGAGCTCAAGTCCTGCTGTTAATAATTGAAGGTTGCTTTGTGGAAAAGGACTGCCCATATCCATCATTTTGAAGACAAAATTTTTCAGGTTCTCTCTGTTTTATGCCATATCAAACAATCCTACAGCATGCAATTCACAAGTCGCATGATCAGCTTCAAGTTTCTGGCCTTTGAAAAGTTTGCTATTTTGACTTAAGTATTGAGATACTTCTTTTCTATTACAAAGAAGATGCATCTTTTGAGGATTCAAAGAAGCAAAAAAGAAAGTTCTCATTTTCCTTGACAGAATGCTTGCTGTGTTCTCCATGTTGAAGGCTGGCAAATATGAACAGACAGGTTTACCCTTTTATCCCTTCTAGTTACCCAATGTGGCTTTTAGGTCTTTCTCCAAACGAAGCACTCTGCAAGACATCCAAAGATAAAAAGGAAGGAGAATGAACTCACCTACATAGAGCTTATGAAGGGTTTAACATTTGATTGATAGTATTTCTGTACCTGTGGCACATTTTTTAAAACCCTTCTACAACCATGAGTACAAACACTTTTGTGAACACTCATAGCGAGTGCATGTGTGTGTATAAAAACTGCAGAACAGAACAAGATTTTAAAGTTAGGGAAAAGACATGTTCTATTATTGATTATTGTTATGCAAGACTTATAAGTCTTCTGTGATGGAATGGTGGTAGCAGGAAGCCTTAAAAAGCGATGTGGTCCTTGCATGAGTTTTGCCTAAATTTATCAGTTTGCTGGGGCTTTTTTGCTTGCTATTCCAAGAAAGAAATTAACACCTTGTCAGCATGGCAGAGGAGAGAAACACAGTAAGTCTTCATAGATCATTGACAACTACTGATCTCTTGTGCACTGTAGGCAGATTGCTCTAAACAGGAGACCTAAATTTATCTCTAGCTAATAGATAAGCAAAGAAAATCAAAGCCCTGAAAGCCCTGATATGCACTTACTGTGGAGGGGAGAGCTTCTGCATCCCTAATCCCATGGGATCTTCCTTCTATATGAATAATCTTCTGTAAACACTTTAAAAAAAAAACAAAACTAGTTTCTAATAAAAACAAATTTTGACCATTTGAGAGAAGGATCGTAGAGTTTGCTGCTCTCCAAACATTTAACAGTAAGAGTGAAAATAAGTGCCACTGAAATTTAAGAAAAGTATCTGTGCAGAGTGGCAAAACTGTGGTCAATGATTCAAGACTGAGAAAAGTTTTGCAACATGCACACATCTGCAGAGACTGAGTGCATGCACTTGTTTCATCATTTGTGATTATCTAGTTGGTTTTTTGCATGTTTTGCACAGGGCTATTTCCAGAAGGGCTTGATCTTTTTTTCCTTTGCAAAGCATTGACTTTGTTATCACTGTTGTTATTGCTCTGCTAATGTTATCACACTCTGATTATTTTCACTGTGTATGTGTTTGTTGCTTCCTGTACAGAGTAGAACTTTTTCTGCAGGCAAAAGCCAGAGCATCAGTCCCCGTTTAATACAAACCCCATTAAAAGCTGCCATTCTTAAATTAGCTCTGCAAAAAAGTGCATTTTATAGTCAAGCAAGCAGTAATTGGACACTGTGGCTATGAGTGGCCCTTGTGGTGTTTGGACCAAGTCCAAATGTACCTTCTGTCTGTCTCTGACACAGGCAGACAATAGTAGTATTATTTACTGTGCTGGCTCTGTGTAATTCGACAGGCCAGCTGCAAGAACAAAGAACCACTAACATTTTGCCCAGCCCTATTCCCAACTGAAGGCCCATCTACATTTCATAAATAATTTCCTAAAATACTGGATTTTCTTTCTCTTCCATAGCCTTTACTGTGCTAATTTAGAAAATAAAAGTTAGCCTTTCAAACAGCATCCCCTTCCTGTGCTGCCATTCATCTATTTTCAAGTTTTGGACACCATCCCTATATTGAACCCTGAGTCAATACTGTGTACGACTTGTCTCCTTACCTGGGCTTAGGAGTAGAGAACTATCCCTGATACTCTCTCATGATTATGAAGTTAACCAAAGGGTTTGGGGGTGGGTCTTTTTACTCTGTTTAATAGCTAACTGATCCCCTTAACTGTATTAAAACACAAATGTTTAAAATATATAGAAGAAGAGCATCCCTCCTACACAGCCATAAGCAACATATGAATGAACACAAGAGGGAGTATTAGGTAATAGTTAATATTAGGGGGATTGGGAGCAAGGGATTCCTGGACCTAATATTATCTGTAGATTTGACTTTATTTTTGCATCCTTGGGTATCTTTTTGAAATGTAACCTATCAAGAACAATGAGAAAACATTTACCAAACCTTCAATTTACATCCATTGTACCTGCCTTTCCAACCAAGGAGAGGATGAAAAGAGCTATGCATTTTTTTGCATGTAACATCAGGCTTCTTGAAAGCCCGGGCAACAGAACTGCATCTGTAGAATTGGTATAAGGACACTTTAGTAGGGACATTCCTTTCCTTACATGAAAGGATGGCCTCTGTGTTTTCTCTTGAGCTGGCATGAGCTCTCAGATTGCTGATTTTTTAAATGCAAAAGATATCCTTTCCTGCTATTAATATCTCAATTTTTTCACCTGATTCCATTGGTAGCCTCTTCACCATCGTTTGCTGTTATTTCCCACAGAGGATGCCAAGAATGTGTGTGAGAAATCCACAGGTTCGAATCAGGCACGGGGAACAGACTGGGAGCCCAGTCCTCTGATATCTGCACACTGGGCAGGCAAGCTGTCGGGAAGGGGGTGGAGGAGGGAAATTAACTGCAATCAGTAAGGTACTAAAACAAATTACTCCCTTAGGAGACAGAGAAGAAATGGGAATTCTCTGACTCACTGTCCCATCACTGTTCTTCTGGAGCGTCTCCTAGAGTGCTGCTGCTACATGCCAGCCCTTACACAAGGCTGAAGCAAAAAGCTCTCTCTCCTTCTCAGAACGCTAATTTCAATGAGGCATGGGCATGCTGCACTTGTTGACAGACATACATGAATATAGCCTATGTGCCCACAGTGTTCTGTAAATAATAATCGTAATACTTACAGAGTTGTACTGAATTCTGTCAGGCAAAGATAATCAGAGAATTTGAGAATCAGAGATTCTCAAAGTTGCATTATTATGCCAAACTGCATCTGTCCATGTGAAACACATATAGTGACACTACGCTTTGAATTTTTAGACTTGATCCTAGGAATCCCTTCAATAATTTGTAAGGTGATTATCAGAAATCTCTTTGTCTCCTATTTAGCTGGAATTCATAGACAATTCTCTCCTTGCTAAAGAAATGCTTTCCAAGTGTCACAGTGTACAGGTAAACACTGACCAACACCCTAGAAAACACACTGAGATGAAATGGCAGAAGCACAAAAGCAGACTATGTGCTTGCTAATCAGCCAACTGGGGCATGCTGGCAGCAAGTCTTGGTTTCTTTTAACTGCTCTGGCCCCTGGGAATACACTTCTGCCTGAAACCACTTTGACTGCCCTGTGTTGAGCATAGGCGTTCAAACAGATCTGCTTCAGTTTGTTTTGATGGACTTACAGGGAGCCTTGATTTATGCCAGAAATCCCCCAGAACGAGCCTCACTGGTATCTAAAACGTATGAGCTAATTTTCTCAAAGGTAGAAATTGCCTTGATTTCTCAAAAATCTGGACCTCCAGCACATTCACACACAGAGAAAGTTCATCTGATAAATTAAACAACACTAAGCCAGGATGACAAGATTAATTTATTTATATATATATTTATTTTACAGTGTGTATTCACCTAAATATGAGTCAGACAAATTTAAGAGCTCAAACTAAATTAAAACATCCAGCTAGATAAGAGCTACCACACATGAAAAATTCTTGGGAAAAGCTGAATTTCAGGTTCTAAGATGCAGAGCTGATTCCTCCCACAGAGAGAAAGCAAAGTACTCTTCTTTATGTGGACAGGCTCTTCAAATGGACTAATTTAACCTTAATACAAAGCTCTACTGGGAGGTATATGCTAAAGATAGAAAATTGTAGTCTCAAGTTGGCAAAATTTAATTTGTTTTTCTACTTCATCAGAACAAAATCTCAAAATGTTTGAGGGGTTTTTCAGGAATCATAATTTCACCTTCTATCTGCATCTGTAATAGCAAAGAATCACTACACAGGGCACATAATCAAGATGCAAAAGATCCTCAGCAGAAGAGTTTATGTGTTGCTTGATTTGGAATTCAAAACCATGTCTCCAATACACAAGGTGAAATATTTAATTTCTACATTTTTGATTTAATTTCTACAGTTTTGTAGGACAGGTTTTACAGTTTCATTTTTGATCCTGAAAAGCTTTTAGCTTTTTTTTTTTTTTTTTTTTGTGAAATTAAAGTTCATTAAACTTGACAAACTACTGAGAAGTTCAGAGTTTTGTAAATTTGCACTTTCCATTATTTTGGCCAAAAGAAAATACAATCTAAAAGTCTATAGGTTGGCTGGACATTTCCATTTTTCTGTTTTAACTTATTCATTTGCCACAGTAACTGATAATGTGCTAAGGAGTAATGGAGTTGGATCATATTTTCATGTCTGTCATATTTCATCCAGATTGTTCCTATCCCCAAACAAGGATGGTGTTGTTTTGACAAATATTGATTTTAACCTTAGAAATCATCAAATCATTTGTTTTTTTAAATAGCTGGTTTGACTGTTGTTTTGAGGAAATCTCACTAGAAATTGCTTTTGAGTATGTAAATACATTCTGCTTGGTGCTTCAGCTGGACCATCTGACCACAAACCATGATGATAAGGCTTTAGCCAAGGCTATCATAGAGTCCCTTTCAAAACTAACCACAAATTATGGGGATAAGTATGGTCTTCTGGCCACAGGATAATAGCTCTTAACCATGATTAACCTTTCTATGTAATTCTGACTCATTTTGAAGGCTTTTAGAATTGTGATTCCTTGGTTTATCATATAGGATAAACCTGCCCAGGAACACATATTTATTTGGTTTTTTGTTATGCATAATAACATGGAATAGGACTTTTCTACTTGTAGCAGGAGATGGTATATTGAGAAAGGCTGGTCTAGAAGTGATAGTTCTCTGAGAGTTAGTCAGGACTGGGAATCCTGGTTAACAGACCTAGTACCTTGCTAAGGCAAGGGTGAATAAAATGGTAATTTTACCACTCACCTGCTGAAGGAACCAAACTTATTGTTGTTACATTATTACACATATTTTAATTTAGGACAGCTTATTTTTTCCTTCTCAGTATAAAAAAATATTGCATATTAATAGAAATATAATATTTTCATTCATTGAAGGCAGGTATCAGATATAACTTCAAGCAATTTTCCTGTAACTTCTTATCATATTTTTCTTTTAAAACAGAGTAAAAATTTAGATTTTGACTGGAATACAAAAAGAAACAGGGAAAGTTTCATAAAAACTTACTGAATGAAATTTTAAATTAAAAAAGAGTAGTCAACATTTTGTTTGTGTTTTAGTTTTGGATATGGCTCTTTCAACATTGTCATGTTGTTCCTTAGCCTCATGGTTTTTTATTAATGTTTTCTGTGTGTCAAAATTGGGTAATTATTAGTAAAGATTGTCTGCCCCACAGGCACCTTACAATTTATCAGCAGACTATTATACAATTTGACCTCGTCCATAAAAGAGCACATTAAAGACTATAAAAGGAAGAAAATGTCCTGAGAGAGTAAAATTAGCAGTCAGTAAATCTACTCAGTGTCTACTCTTGTATCGTTTATGCTGCTGACATGTTTGTGTGTGCACAAATGTTTTCAGTGGTGCCCAGAGACAGGACGAGGAACAATGGCCATAAACTGAAACACAAGAAGTTTCACATTAACATGAGGAAGAACTTCTGTACATTGAGGGTGGCTGAACACTGGAACAGGTGCTCAGGGAGGTCATGGAGTCTCCCTCTCTGGAGACATTCAGAGCCCATCTTGGACACACTCCTGTGTGACCTGCTCTAGGTGACCCTGCAGAGGGGTTGGGCTAGATGATCTCTAGAGGTCCTTTCCAACTCTAAAGATTATGTTTGCATTTATTTGTAAACAGAAATGCAGACCTTATCCATATTTTTGTAGCATATTTCAATGTTCATCTAAATACTCTGAACAGTTCTGTAACTTGGAGTACATCATACTGCAGTGAAGAGTGACTGTAAATATGCACCAAAGATCACTGGAGAATCAAACATGAATTTAATTAAAAGGAATTAATATTAAGGCATTTCATCTGATAAGAAGCAGTATCAGTTAGGGACTTAGTAAGGTATATTTTGTAGTCACTGGGGCTTTGGCTTATCTTGCTTCTTCCTGTTTTTCTCAAACCACTGTGTGTGGGATATGTGTGCTGAAGATTGGAGCAGCTAAAAGCTACAGGCAACATTTCGCTTGCTGTTACCCCAGCGCAACTTTCTCATTTCCAAGAGGGTGCAGCCAGGTAAGTAAGCACAAAAATGCAAACAGCTGCTGAATCCTATCCCAGATGTGGGGCAACTTTCTTGGTGGTCAGAGTGATTTCTGCCTGTGGAAAAGTTTTGAGATAAAATATTAAAAGAAAGAATGTTCGAGGCTCAGATTTATCATTCTCCATATGTACAAACTCTAGCTGTAAGAACTGATAGCAGTATTCCAGGGAAGACTTTATCCCTTCATCTTCTGTATGTCAGAGTTATTATTTTTGTAAACATGCTGAGTCTGCCTCTGATAAAAGGATGAAAGCTACTTCTTTCAAGAGGGTGAGACTGGACCTTAACTGTTGTGATGACTGATGAAAATCCAGACCCAAATCAAAGGACAGGCATAATTAATACAGATGTTGCACTTTGCCTGGACTTGAACATGTTCACAAAGACATTGTCAGCCAATGGCAAGAATGTTCTCAGCTCCTCACTGTTTGCTGATGACAAAACTACTATCTAAATTGAATGTTTGTTTCTATTTAAAGGTCAACATGACTGACTAATTCTAAATTATGTAATTATGCTATGAAAGCAGAGTTAAGAAGCTGCTAACCTGTATTATATGGAGCCAACTGCGAAAAAGCAATACTGTTGTTTTGAAAGATTTCTGTTAAATGAGCATCAAGTAACTGTTACCATTGTGGTAATGAGATTGTGCTATTAACAGGATGTGGCACAGACAAAATCTATAAGAAAGACCTTGCACTTTTGAGGGATGTTAAATAACAAAATGACTGCTTGAAAATTACTTTGTGTCAGTCATTTTTAGGAGCAGTCTACTCAGTCCAAAAGATGCAACCACATACATGAACAGCCTTTTGTCCCCTCTTGCCCATAGTCCTTGGAGAAATGCTTCCTCCTTAAACTGGTGGCACTGGCTTCTGGTGCAGATGAATCACTTCCAGAGCAGGCCCAAATATGCAGTTAACTATACAATTACAGGTCTATTATCAATACATTTTTCCAGACTAGATCATTGTGTGTCATTTTTACTGCAGCTATTCTGAAAAGAGTGTTTAATGGATTAAAACTGTTTTGGTGTTAGGTACTGGGAACACATGGAGAAGCAATACAGGCCTTGCCTTCCCTGGAAACAGTGCTGGGTCAAATTGCTATCTCCCTGACATTTTGCTATCATCTTTCCCTTGAGCTGTGTGATGTAAAGCTAATCCTTCTTGTTCCTGAACCGGTGATCCTGCTTCCCCCAGATTTAGTGAATTCAAACTGTTGTGAGAAAAGCCCAGTTCAGTTTGACTCTCTGACAAGCCTTTTCCAAGCAATTCCTCCCACTGCTGCTGCGCTGAACAGCCTTACCACAGCTCTGTGTTTAAGAGGCTGGCATTCTGTGCGCTTCGTTTATAAATCCTGTTGGTGGAAACATCACTGTAGCTGGACCCAGTAGGAGCCTGACACTCTCATTGTGACTAGCTGTTTATTGTGCAAGCTGCTGACTAACTTGCAGTAACTAAAATATAATTTTCCAAAATAGGCACAGATGACAAACAGATAATCACTGCAGAGAGCCAATATAACTAAGAAGTACACTCAAGGCTCTTTTAGGTGTACTTCACAGGATCATTATAATCAGCAAACGGATCTTAACTCAGGCTGTCACCTACTCAAAGCTATTCCTTATTTTCAAGGCTGTGTCTCATCGTGCCACTTCAGATAAAGCAAAGGGGCTCCAGTCATGTGCTTTGGTACCACTCAGCTCTCAGATGGCATCCAAACACTGTTCTTTTCTAGCTCCCAAACCCCTGTGACTTCTCCATCCTTTCTTCCCAGCTTCCACTCCAACTGAGGAGCTGGATTGCTTACACCAGGGTGAGTGGGTTTCCTGCCCATCAGGACTCAAGGAACTGCTTGACTGCTTCAGTCTGGGGTGAGGAACTACTACTTCCCTGTTCCCAGATTTTCCCACAGCCAGCTTTGCTTTTACATTGGTATCCAGCACTTACCAGTCTCTCAAAATGGACACCCCACATGGCCTTGTAGCCGTTACTTCCTAACAGAGACAGAAGGAGGGCTTCAGGAAGATTCAGAAAAAAAAGCCGAAAATGATGGAGATTTAAAAGTATTCAACTGATACATAAGCAAGAAAAAGAAAGCAAACATCTTGACTTAACTGAAGAGGCAGAGGGCAAAGATATCATGAAAGCATTCGGTTATCCTTGATGAGAATAAATATGTATATCCCTTGAGAATGGGATCCTGGGCACTTAAGCAACAGTAAAATAAATTAAAACCCTGTGTCTGATAATAAAATATAATGTAGCTTCAGTGTAAGATTTTTTGATACCCTGAAAAGAATGTTTCTACTGAGGCCTCTGGTGTTCATCTAGCTCATTAAATGAAACCTGTAATAGAAAGAAACATCTGCACACACCTTAAAAAATATGTGTACATTTTGAAATGTATCTATGTTGAATTTAGATTTAAGAGTCTAAGGCAGATGTCTAAACTCTGGGTGCAGAGATGTCACAGCTCTTTGAACAACGACCCAAACTTGACAGTGCTCATGTAAGAACTGCAGAGGCAGCTTTCAAATCCGAAAGAAAGCTTCTTTGCAGGTTTTGTTGGCTTCAGGACACAGCTTGGACTGTGGGAGTTAAGGGCACATAGCTGGATAGCTGGTTCTGTGTCCCCACATCCAGCCTGGAATGTGACCATGGTGCTCTCAGTAAAGCCACTGCAAAGCCCAGAGTGGACTTCCCACCATGAGAAGATTTTCATGGAAGGTTTTTAAAGAGAACTTTTTTTTTTTTTTTGCCAAGTATGGAATGACAATAAATCCTAATAGCTGGGGAAGAGAGATCTATCTATCTATCTATCTATCTATCTATCTATCTATCTATCTATCTATCATCTATCATCATCATCTATCATCTATCTATCTATCTATCTATCTATCTATCTATCTATCTATCCATCTATCTATCCATCTATCTACCTCTGCATACATCAATAACTGTTATGTCTCCTATAAAATGAAATGGTGCTTTTTGGCTGGCCATAATTGGAAGAGGTGGTAAATTCTGTCGCACAAGTCATAGCACTAATATTAATCATTTAAAAGCAAAGTGATAGCAGAAATCCTGACAACAATGCTTCTTGCAGGTTTTCACATTTTGTGGTTTGTTTTGGTTTTATTTTTTTGCTTCAGTTTCATAGAGACTCCAATTATGAACTGCTTTCCACATGCAGTCTAAAAAAATTTTTGACATTAGGGCTGTCGGTGGCAGCTGAAGGTGGTGTCAGAGCACTGGGCGCGGAGTGCGGCAACGTGAGAGGCCGTGTGACACATCTTTTCAGAAAGGCACAGCATCTTCCTCACTGCAACGTTTCCCTCTCAAATTAGACTGACTTGTTAACTCATCCTCCCTGGTATCTTTTCGTTAATGCCTCAGCTTTTTAAGCTGTTTCTCTATTTCTCTCTCTGATCAGTCTGGAAACCATTTGTTTAGACATTTTATGTTCACATAGAGGATGGAACATTTTCTGTTAGTAAGAGGAAGGAAGGAAGGAAGGAAGGAAGGAAGGAAGGAAGGAAGGAAGGAAGGAAGGAAGGAAGGAAGGAAGGAAGGAAGGAAGGAAGGAAGGAAGGAAGGAAGGAAGGAAGGAAGGAAGGAAGGAAGGAAGGAAGGAAGGAAGGACAAAACAGAGGGGGAGAGAGGGAGAGAAGGAAACAGTGAGGGAAAAAAGAAGGTCTAAAAGTGAAAGAAAATAAAGAAAAAAGAGAAAAAGAAAAAAGAGAAAGAGAAAAAAGGAAGAACACTCACCTTTTGTGTTGAATACAAGTTACATAGTAGATAATAAAAACTTTTTTGAATATACTCTATTTCACAAAATACTACAAAAAGCTAATTTTCAATCTCTTTAAACAGAAAGAAAGAGATGCTGATACACAGACTGACCTTAGCAGAATTGCTCAAATTTAGCAATGAAACTGATAGATTTACATGATACATATGCAGCAAGGCTCTTCGTCTTCATGTCCTTGTGCACATTATAAAGGCATGGAGGCAGAGCATGGTTTATAGAGTGATGATAAAATATACCATGGCACCTGGGCTCCCTGCAGAGCTCTGAGGATTTATCTGTCTTTAGATGAGGTACTGTACAGGCATGGCTCGCTCCCATCGCTGCGCTGGTGAACTTAAACCTAGACTTAAAAGGATCACTCATCTGGCAAGAAGAATAATTTAGTCTTTACCCATTCCAGAGTCCTCCCATGTCTGTATTTTAATAAAGGACATCAGTTTACACAGTTGTGCTGAACTGTGTTTTTTGGTTGTGTGATTTAAACTAGGTGCATTAGGATGTCTAATGGTAGCTTTATCTCTGCAGAAGCCTTGCTGGAGCTGAACAGAGCATGTCTGCTCTTTGTACTAATGCTCATGGAAGAAGACCTTGAGGAAAGGTACATGACAGAAGCAAAACTGTAAGCAGAGCAGTAAATCTGTGACACTATTATTATGCATTTTCTAAGCTTTATACAGATACCTTGCAGTCTTAGTTATATTTCTGAGAAAACTAGAAATACAGAATTCTTCCCTGTTCTGTATTCACTATTGGACAAAAATGTATTTTAAATAGAAAATACCTTATCAAGCCCGTGCTTTAAAAAATTGTTTATTGATGCAATGAAACTCATTCTTGTAATCATCCAGAAACTCAGATGTCAGTTTTCTTTAAATAGGTGTAGAACTGATAAGAAATGAACCTATTCTCTTTTATACAATGTGACTTTCCGAAGCCAATGGCCAGATTATAGAAGGCCAGTTTTAATATATGTACTAACTTTTACAAAGAGTTAGTCAGATGGTCTGAAGGATGTTATCAGTATTACTGTTCAAAATGTGAACACAATGAAAATTTGTTTAGTCAGAAATTTATCTTCATCTGGCAAAGTGTTTGAAACTCAGTAATCTTTAAGGTCCCTCCAAACTGAGACCATTTGATAATTTTCTTCTGTGATTATCAGGTGGTAAGGTAGGATTGTTTAAAATGAGATGCAAACTTCCTTGATATAGCTTTTGAGATACATATAATAGAAGAAAAATCTGGCCTCAAAAGGCTACGGATTGAAAGACATGACCACACACAGTTTACTACCAGGATCTATAGTGCATCATGCATACTTAATATTTGGGAAAATGTATCAAACATATCAAACCTTCCAGCATGGCAATACTTGTGCAAGCAGAGCAGCTTTAGTAAGATTTCATAGGGAGTGAAAAAAACATGCGTTGGAACCTCTTGGGGTCAGACCCTCCCGAGTCATGGGATGTAGAAGGATCTATAACATGGTGTAGGGTTTAAGTTAGGTCTCTTGAGATCTTCAAGAAGCATAAAACAGTAAAGAAAGTATCTATACTTGTAACTTTATGTTAAAAAGAAAAAAAAACAAATGGAGAAATCTTTCTTCAGGGGCCTGCCAAGATATATGTTATTTATAGTTCTAAAACTAGTTTCAGTTCTATTTTGAAATATTTCCATAGGGACTCTTGTCTAATTACAAGGCTAAAAATTGTAGTGATGGCTTCTGTGTGTTAATGAACACCTGTACCCTTTCTGGGTGTCTGTGAGTGCCATTCTCCCTCTGTGCTGTCTCATCACATTCCACAGCACTATGATATAGAGAAATATTTCTCCCTTGGACAGTCCTTCTTTTCCTGGTAGTACAAGTGAGCTGGCATTTCCACCTGAACAACATTGTGGGAGCCTGAGAGCCACTTCCTCACAGTTGGACTTCCATACCTATAAAACACTTCTCTTTGTGGTATCTTGCTCATGAAACAGAATGAAAGCAGAGCAAGTCAGGGTACTTTTTATTGTACAGAGAGCCTGACATCTGGCAAGCATCTGTTTAGGGATTCTAATCTGGACGGGGGGTGGTTAGTACATTTTACAGGTATAGGATCTTTAATCTGCAGGAGACCAGGGGTCAGAGTGTATTAGGCATTATAAAATGGGTTGTTTTTTACCAGGGAAATAGAGGGCTTAACAAGTGGAGGACAGCAAGAAGTCTGCTCATTTTTCTTGTGATAATCTTGTAGTTCTATGTTAGGATGTCCCAATAGTCTGTTGCCAGTGATAATACAGTCACAATGGCTCAGCAAAACAGAGCAATTCTCCAGTTTATTGTAATATTTCTGCATAACAGAGACACTGAAAATGAGAGCTGGTTTGCATTCTGGATTTCAAATCTGAAAGAAAGCTGCTTTGCAGGTTATGTTGGCTTCAGGACACAGGTTTCACTTTGTGGGGAAACAGGGAAGATTATGTTAGGAGAGAGACGGCAGAGTTGGTGAAGCCAGCCACACATGCCCACGGTGGGTCTAGCACAGCCTTTCTGCTGCTTTTGCTACTGTGCAACTACAGAAGAGCAGAATTTCAGTGCAAATGGGAGCTGCTGCTTCTGCTTATCTGGTGATGGCAGCTTCAGAGAAGTAAAAAATAAACCATACTCTATGAAGATTAATAACCTTTAGGGAAAAATTTTGTCCTGTTCCTAATCCTGCTTGTGGCAGGAGCAAAACTGCAATGCTGTTCTGCATCATCTCAGGGAATGCTGGTATATGCTAAAAGCTTAAGGAATTGCAAGCCAAAATGTTTATACCTGGAGCAAAGATGTTCTTGCAGATACATGTCTCTGGCAAGTAAAGTCAGGAATGGTCATAAAAAAGATACCTGATGATGGCAAAATAAATATATGCTGTCTAAAAGTTTAGGAACAGCTTCCTATAACTAGTATCTCATTCCACTAACAAGCTCATTTTGACTGCAAGAAGCCACTAGCAACATTAGCTATAACCTACTCCTTGCCCTTAAAGTCTACTAGTTAGATTAATTTAGCTTCAGGGAGATAAGTAGGTGCTTCTGGGTTTTTTTTTTTGTTTTCTTTCTGTGCTGGACCCAAGCTTCACCAAGCAGCATTTATCCCTAAATAATGGAATATCTCAGAGATTAGGATGAGAGGGAAACATTTTGTCTGGAAGGGGTAACTAATCAACTCAAGACCTTTTCAGAGGAGACCAGGTATGTAGGCAACAAACACATTAATTCCAGTTTTTATTTTGCCTCCTGAAGGTGAATTTCCAGAAGCAATAGTAGATGGCTGGGTTTTTTTCATTTTCTGACCTGGGGTTGTCATTGCTTGAAAAAAGCCCATTGAATGCATTATAAGGTGGACACACCTTTGGGGTTTTATGTCTCAGCCAACCAGTGTTTGTAAGATGGTTATACCTTTTGTTCATGAAGACAGAAAATTAAATTTCACTAGCAGCAGTTCACCTACAAAGCATGAAGTTCCTAGGCCATTCTGCTACTGCTAGGATGGAAGTTGAGAAAATGAGTGGGGGAAATAAATTGGTGACTATCTACTGGGCAGAAACAAGTAGAGGTAAAGCTTTTAGATGAACAGCCATGTATCTTTTGTAAGGAGTGGAGCTGAAATGAGTGTAAAAATATTCCTGTAGAAAGCTTGAAAAAATGGCAATGTCAAATTCAGGACATTCAATACTCCTGAGCTTTTTGATAAAGTGATGCTAAACCTTTAGTGTTTTACTGCAGGAGTTTAGGGGTTCTGACTGTCAGGCAGTTCTGTTAATTTGGGTGCAGGTCAGAATCTAGTGCCTCAGTCATAATCTTTGGTGAAGTGACTATCTCAGGGTTTTAAAACCATGCTTAATGGCCTGAATTGTCTAACTACATAGATCAGCCTTTAGAAAATTTTATATCTTTTGAATTTCTTTTTTAGATTAATTTGCTATTATTTTTTTCCCATTGTAAGGGGATGACTGGTTGTGAACAAATGATCCTTTACTCTTTTATATATGGAACAGATTGAGCTTCTCGAACCTTTCACTGTAAGACCTATTCTTTAAATACTTTAACCATTACTTCAGCTTTTCACAGAATGCCTCCAACTTATTTAAAATGAACCTAATTAGTCACCTAGCCCTGTCAATGGCTATTTCAAGAAACTATGTAAGATAACTAAATATAAGCCCATCAAGCTGCAGAGCTTAAGAGAGGTTACAAGTTTCTACTGTACTTTGTGGGATTTGTGTGAGCTCCAAAAAAGAGTTGCAAGAGGAAAATATTTTCTGAAAATGTGGTTATAAAAGTAGATTTTTTTTCCCTCATCCAGATGTCCACAATGACAAATGATTTGTAAGACATGTCACTTATTAATTTGGCTTTGCAATTTCCTTATAAATGCTACTCAAGCATCACAATCAAAGTCAAGAAAATGACAAGTCCCAGAAAGGACAGATCTGGGGCTGCAAGTTTGCAAATTGGCCTTGTGCTCAGAGGAGCCCTAATGAAAACCTAAGTACTGGGGTTTTTACCAATTCCTTTCAACACAGAAGGATGTTCAGGTGCACTGCTGGGAATACGGAAGACTGACTTTGTGAGCAGCTGAACTACTGAAGTCTCTTTTCCTGACATGAATTCATGTCTTCTGCACTCATAAATTTTTTCTAACACTAGCTGCAATAAATGCATCTGTGTACCATTGTAACTATGGAATAAATGGAATAGCATGATCATGCATGCCTCCCACGGACCCACTGGTTTTTGCATTTTCCTTGCCTGTCTGACTGTTGCCCACAAAAGGTGTGGTAGCTGAGTTCTGCCCATCTCTTCTTCAGTGAAGACACTTCTTTTTGTATGTGTTTCCCCTGGCTATTCATCAACTTTCACAAAAGTTATGGAAAGTTAAATGTCCTTCAAATTTTATCTCCTCTATCACATTAGTTTGAATTTTTTATGAACTAAAGAAAGGTTACTGTGCAGGAAATGATAGAGAGGCTTGTCATCTTGGTCACATCTCTATCAGAAAGCAGGCCCAAAAGGGTAAATAAAGAAAGAATAATACAAAGAAACCTAAAGCAAATGCCCTTAGCTTATCTCTTTCACTTTCTTTGCCATTTCACCTTTACTTGAGTTTGAGGCTCAATCTTTCAAGATAATTGCAATTTTCAAGATGAACATGAAATTAAAAATTTTGTATATGTTGACTGACAACTAGCACTTTGTATAATTTTCATTACAAATCACATTATTTCTCTGAGATTTTTACAAGAAATAAATCTAAGACTGCAAAATCCTTGTCTTACTTTCTTTTCTGGTCTGTATTTTACCAGACAACAGTATTCACAGTCTATTAAAAGTAAAATATTCTGTACTTTAAGATGCTCTGTAGAATGGAATTTCTGATGTGAACTACCAAAATATAGTATCTAAGCACTGAAGAAGATTAAGAAGTGCTGTCCAAAGTGGATTAGAGAAAAGAAAAATAAGAACACTTGACCATTAATACAGACCCTTTTGAAGAAGATAGGCCTTATATAACATATTTTCATTGTTGCATTCATCAGGATTATCAAGCTTTCAGCAAAGAACTAGCAAAATTGGATCTGACTGCTTTGTTGTTTAGAGCACGTTTAACTTACAGCTTTAAAAAACAAATGAATAATGAAAATCATGATTGTGGGCAGATTCTTCCAAATTGTTTTAGCTACCCTTTATTACATCTCACTGCTCAGCCGCCTGAATCTGGATAGAAAGATCAAATACGCAGAGAATGGCATAGAAAGAGCCATCACAGGGAGAAGAGAACATCCAGTTGGGCTGATGTAATCACCCAAATGCCTCTCCAGTTCAGCTCTAATTGAGGTTGTCATGACTTGGCAGAGCAAAAGCAAATTTTGTTGATGAAATTTTCATCACTCCTAAATGAAAGGATCAGTGTTATGTAAGATCACCAAGTGGGTAGCAGAAATGAGGAGGTTATGCTGTTATCTAAGCTCCTTATCTTGCATCTATAGAATTTTAAAATTCAGGCCCAACTCCCTTCCTGGGGTCTTCTTTTACAGATCTCTTTCAAGACTGCACAGGAAACTGACTGGTTGAAGCAGATGTTCGGCTTAACTCACAAAAAGGCAGCAGATCCTGCTCAGCAGCTCCTGCGTTTTTGGAGGAGGATGGGGACACACTGGGGAGTCCAAAAAAACTCTACCCCTCACTGAGTAGCATGGTTTCTGGTATCATTTACTACATCTATCAGCTGCAACTGAGGGCTACAAAAAGACAGCTTTGCCTTGTAGAAATTAAGAGATTTTTCATTTGTGTTGCTTTAAAGGCTGGATGGAAAAGCTGAAATAGTTTAGGGAGGTCAAAGCACAGATCTGGATCTCCAGCAAAGGGTCCTTGAACAACTCTCTTTTTGTCCCTTGATTTATTTTTTATTTTCCTTCTTTTCTTTTTGGTTTGGACCTGATTCTAATAAACAAGAATTAACTGCTAATTAGAAGCAATGGAGTTCTATTTTTTTTCCTTCTCCTTTGCTCATGAAACTCCTGTTGAGTGTGACACCCTGGCATAAAGCTTCCTTCACAGCAGCATTAAGGAATTCTTTTCACTTCTGGAGTCTGTGAGTTTGGTAAAAGTCTCTTCCTTGCCCTGAGGTCACTGATGTCTGTAGTTTAATTCAAGGCATTAGAAAGAAACAATTAGTTTGCCTGGTGCCTAAACTGCTGCTGAATAAACAACTGCAGAAGCTGAATCTTTAAAAAACTCCTCACAACTTCACTTATCTGGACTCTCAGTTGCCATCCAGATGCAAGAAATTACTTTACTTCATTTTAATTCTTGCCATTTTCTCAGCATTGTGCTACTTTAGCTGGCAAATAAATGCAGCAGGAAGATACCTATAGATGTGTTCAGCAGCTGGAGGGTTTATGATCTAACCTAAAAAATGCAAGTTGGTTTTCTTGTAGTAATTAATACCAGCAACATTTCCACTAAATGCTTCTGTGTGCCTCATAGAGCTCTTCATGTCTCAGCAGTGGGTTGAAGCTCTGAGGGGCACAGTTTCACTCACCAGCCATGAGTTTTGCTGAATGGGTTTGTAAACCTCAGTGAACACTCATAAAACTAAGTTCCAGGCTTCACAGCAACTCTTAATTTAAATTTAAAAGGAATCAACCTAGCCCACACTCTTTGCCAGATATAAAATTAATTTTACAGAAGCAGGAAGACCACAAGCCATTTTGGTAGAAGAATTTTAAGCCTTGAACAATGGCTTAGCACTCTTTTGTCCCACATGCAAAAATTCTTGCCCTGTTGTAAATAGTATCATACATTTCTTTAACTTAGTCTTAAGACAAAATCAGCCCATGATTGAAAAAAAATAGTGGTCATTTTGGAGAAAATAAATACCTGATATTTTGGAGCAGATACTTGAGGCTTACATCAATAAATATTTTCTACTGTAGACCACAAAGACTTATCTGTAAAACTTAGAACTAATGGAAAAAATAGCAGAGGGAGAGATAATCCATATTGCCTTTCAACCAACACTGGGGATGTACTTGTGAATGTAGATGTTCCTGTAACTGTAAAAACACTGTATTCTGGTAAACAATCCAAATTCATTTCAACCACCTGAGACCCAGAGGAAAAATGATACAGTCTCTCTCAAGCCCACACTTGGTGTTATGTTTTGCAGTATTTCAGGAAGAGATACAGTGCTTACTGTTATGCAGAAGAGAAAAAGTGCATTTATTTTCACGAGGTGAACTTTACACCATTACTCAACTCCGTGAAGTAGCAAAACCTCCAGTACATGTGTTTTTCCTGAGCCACTATCCCAATTGCTGATGATAGATAATAGCATTATGATTTGTTTGGATTAAGACCAGTTAAAAAAATAAAGGCACAGAAGAATTGTCTGTATCATCTGCCATACAGATGAGGCTAACATTTTCCCACAAAAGCTTACATAGGGTCTGAATAATTTGAGGATGGAGTTGAGAGAGATAATGGAGGAAAAAAGATTAACAATATGTATTCCAGAGGCTTCCAGCTGGACATGAAATGAAAATAAGGACTGTTAGAATGTCAATCTGCTCTTTGATAAATCTCATAGTTGTTATCAGACCCATATATCACAACAGCTGGGTATAAGAGAGGAATCAAGCTACTCTACCATCTTTGTCCTTTGTCTTCTTCTCCTCAGGCTGATGGAAAAGTTTAATGTTATTTAGTTTGACCTTTCTTTTTCACAGGTCTTTTCTTTTATGAGTGTACTTGATGCAATGAGAAGACTGTTAAATTTTAAAACTGATATGGTTGGTTTCAAAGCCTTGAACATCAGATGTGTACAACTAGGAGGTAGATCGGCTGTTTATTTCAGTCTAACCAAAAATGCAAAGTGCTAATAGAAAAAAAAAGTTAATTTCTTTTTGCTAACCCTGTTTTACTGGAATATCTTCTTCAACTGAGAGAGCTAAACTGGGCATCACTGTTAAGTTAAGGAGTTAAGTCAAAATTAAGTCCTTTCACATGTTTTCCTGTTTTAAGTAAGCCATGTTAGCCATAACACGACAGCACACTGCTTGTCTCAGCTAGTTTCAGGCAGAGAATTTGAGCAAATGCAAGGGAATCTCAGTTTTAACTTCGGTTTCATGTAGTTTTTACCATTGCTCAGATTTTCTGTTAAAAAAATCAATCACAGTGAACATTTGAGTTTTAGAGCCATTTATATGTTCCTAGTTCCCAGGTCCCCTTGATTTTCAATTCATACATGCTGCATTGAATAATATCTATCTAAGCTACTTTTGAATTTAGACAATCTTAATCCCGTGAATGTACAAACTCCCAAGTTCTTTGGTACTCATGAAATTTTACTTCCCCTCAAATCTGTAACTGTTCTGATAATATAAAGTACCAACATCTCTGCCTTCCTCTAGGCACAGCTCAAATAGTTCAGATCCCTGATCAAGAAACAGTTCTCACACTTGTGAGATGATTTGTTAAACTAAATAGAAAGTTCTGGTAAAAATATTTTTGACTAAAAATCTTTTTCATTTCTAAAATTGCTACTGGATGTGTTTTAGCAAAATCACATTTGATTCAACAAACATAAAGATAGAAGTTTGTTTGCCAGCTATTCATCCAAATAGGCATACCTTTTTGAGCATAAAAACAAAGACAATTATGCAGAACTGAAAGAAATTACAATGCAATTTACTATTCAATGGACTTTTTTCTTTTTTAATCACTGATGGTTTAATATTAGTAAGCTGAGCCTTTGCTTGGCTGTTTCATTCACATAATCTCTACCTTATTCTTTTTATCCTTCTGCTTTGAGTAGATGGAAAACAGGAATCTTGAATTATTATCCTTTGTTTTTCACTTTGTCTCCATCTATGTGGACTTCTATAATTATTTGATTATCTTGTTTAATACTTCACTTCCTCATCTATCAGTGAATACAGTCTTAGAAAATTGAGTTCTGAAACTACTACTGCAACTATCATTGTATCAGAGAAAATTCCTCTGTTGGATAGACTGGTACAAACACCTGTATCTTAAAATCCATGAGTAAGATGTTGTGAAGTTAGGTGGGAATATAAAAAATTTAAGTGGAATAGTATTCCCGCACAGAAAGTCAGAGACAGTATCTGCTGGAGGACTGTGGGTTGTTCACTTACAGTCATCTAGCAGTTAATTTTCTTCCTGAGCTCTTCCTTGTCAATAGGTAATGTTTTGCCTCTGTAACAGGTAATTGCTCCAGGTATAGGCTTAGAAAGAAAGCACTTCCTTCTGAAATGTAGCAAGCTGTTCCTAGGCTGCTCAACAATCCAGGCTAAACTGGGTTCTATCGTACCAAAAACCAAGACAAAGAGCCATTTTCTTCCTGTTGAGCTAGGAATTAATTCTGAACATGTTTTCTTCCTGTTGAGCTAGGAATTAATTCTGTTATGATACCTGAGTAAAGACAGAGTAAATGTTGAAATGGGCCAAAAGACTGTAGAGGGCTGTTGAAGTTTTGGAAGTGTGTTTGTGCCAGTGAGGTCTTTTTCCTTCTTTCTCTTCATCTCCTTCAGATTCACCTTCCTTAGCACCCTTCCCATCTTTCAAAGCATGGGATCCTGATTGGTCTCTTTTCCCTTCCCCTCTCACCCCTCACAGCTATGTACCTTAGTGACTCTGCAAGCCTCCTCTCCAACATCCTTCACTGCTTACAGTTAATTTCTTTCCATCTCTTCCAGCATGAAATTCCACCCTGCCTGCCCCTTTGTCTCCATCCTCCAGCACCCTCTGACCACAGAGATGTAGAGATGGGACATTGTTGCTCCAGCAAAATCAACCTGTGGTTTGGAAGATGTGGAAAGTGGAAAAGAAACTGGTTCACCCATGTCTGAAGCTTACACTGATAATATATTTTTTTGGTGCCTGTGCTTATTGCATCACAAATTGCATTGCATTCGGTGTTCCACACTTACACAGTAGTCACTGAGAAAATCGGTCTATTTACAAAGAAGAAGATATTCTGACAAGATGTTCAATGGGTGAACGGTCCGCAGCAAAATGTGTAAAATGTTATTCACCGAGTTCAGAAAAAAATACCACAAGTGATGTAACTACAGGATGTTTCTTTTTTGACTTGAAAGTTGTTAGTGGCTCAGCTAAGATGCTACATAGTTCTGGATTTAAAGTAAGGACCATACACTTCTGGATAAACATTGAAAATCATGCTTTCTGAGACAGGTACCATTACCAAAAATAATAGCTTAATACTTAAAAATACTATGTCAAAAAGATGGTTGTTCCAAGACCTAATTTAAAAAAATGTATTTTAAATTTTCATATGTCCAGAATAGTGGCATAGAATCAAAAGCTAACAAAATTCAACTCAATTTTTAACATAAACTAGCACAAAAGGAGATTGAAGTTTTCAAAAATTTGAAAATTTTCTGAGAGTATAATTGGAATGCCAATGTAGTAGAAAAGTATGAGATTAATTTTTGGAAAAATGACAACAAAAATTTGGTATTTTCAACCACTCAGGCACTCTACAACTATATTTTTCTATTTAAAATTCCATTTAAAATACAAAAATCATTTAAACTTCAAACTTCTTCTCAAACTTCAAAATTTTTCCTTAGTATGAAACACCACACAACTTATAAATAAGCAAACCAGCAATTAAATTAGATTAAACTAATCAATGAAGAAGCCAATAAAGTTACCACTGTAAAGTTAAAAGTAACCACTGTAAATAAAACTGCATTTTGCACTTTGTTTCATGTCCATCATTATTTATCTAGGGATTCAGAAGTTTTGGAGAAAGTCTTAACTGGGATATAGAAGAGGGTGAATTATTAGAAGAGGATTAAATTTCCAGAATGAATGAAAATTCCAAGAAGTAAGATTCACTCAAAGCATGGACAAGAAAAACATACAAACATATTGTCTGCAAAGACCACAGAATTTCAAGCCAGCCTATAAATCTGAAATAAGAATTATTTCAAATGAATGTTGGAAAAACTGAATCAAGCAATTGGTTGTTGTCTGCATAATTCAAGCTTTATTAAGAATCTTCTCAATTTTTTTCTTTATTCTTTTCCTTTCACACACAAAGATCTGCATCTTCACCCTAGTTACAGAAAGGAGATTTTTAAACATCTTTGACGAGACAAAATCTTATAGGAAAAAAAAAGTAATGAAATGACAAAGGCCAGAATTGTCATGTAAGGACAGCTTTCCCTCTAAACCTTTGTGAATATAAATGTTAGAGCTGGAAGAAGAAATACAGACCCATTTGTTATTAAAATTTAACTTCAAACTATTATTATCAAAATTTCTGGAGATAAAGAAGACTCAAAAACTAGAATAAAAAGTGAAAAAAATGGGTTAGAATCCAATGAAATATGGAACAAGTAATTCCTACAGAACTAGAAAATGCTATAACATACTTAAGAAGGAATTAATGAAGATCAGTAAAACAGGGATCCATAATTTAGTGTATCAAAACAGAGAGCTTATCCTTGTTTGTCTTTAAAGCTTGCTAAGTGTTGTGATGATGCAGTGAATTATTGCAGTTTTTCTCTCCACTCCAAATGTGCTGTGGAAGATCCTTTTTTCCAGGAATATAACTGACAATGAATGTGGTCAAGACAGCATGACATAAGGAAGCTTTGAGTCAGTTTTTTATTAATAGGAAGAATAGTTTCTTAGTAAGGGATGTTAACTGTTTTGCTGGTGACTAGTGGCAAGCAGAGATGTTTGGCATTTCAGAACAGATACAGTTTTGAGAGGAAGCAAAATTTCTCTAGTACCTCAGAGCTTGGGAGTTTGTATATTCAGGCAGTTGGGATCTCATGAATTCTGAGGTAGCCGACACAGAAATTTTTAAAGGTTCTTTGGTGTTAAAATGCACAGAAGGTGTTTAGGAGACTTAAAAAGTAGAAAAGTAATTAAAGATCCTAAAGCTCACACCGACAATTTTGATAGTCATCTACCTGCACTTAGGTACCTAAGCGTCTCAGTTTCTCAAAAAATATGTGCACATTGCTAGAATGTTTCAATCATTACATGCACACAGCCCTGGAATAAAAGAGCACCTGATCATACCAAAATGAGAATGGAACTAAACTTTAGGGCCTTCTTTTACCCAATCAGCCCGTGTCATGACAGGGACATGTTTGTATAAGGGAAGTTTGTGTGCTGTAGTCATCCTGAGAAAAGTGTGCACTTATTGACCCCTGAAGGCTATTCAGAAAACTTGTATAAGCATTAGAAATTTCTGGATCCATCTCCACTCCTAGATACACAATTTAAGGGTCATTTTCTAATAATTAATCAGGTCTTGTTGCCTTGTAAATGGTCACTTACTGGTCTTCTCCAAGGCTATTTGAT
The DNA here is from genome assembly GCF_015832195.1 of Motacilla alba alba. Taxonomy (NCBI): domain Eukaryota; kingdom Metazoa; phylum Chordata; class Aves; order Passeriformes; family Motacillidae; genus Motacilla; species Motacilla alba. The sequence continues at coordinate 49,259,445 of NC_052020.1, read as the reverse complement.
TCCAAATTCATACTGCACAAGAATGGGCACTCCTTCAGATGCAGAGAACAGGGGCTGGAAAGCTTCAAACCTGATTCAAAACAGATGAACAAAAGAGCCTGAAGTGGGTATTTCCACATTTGCACGAGTGACAGACTTTCTGATTAACTGGTGTCATAATTTGCTTTCTTTTCACAAATATATCTGCACCTGAGGTGATGCACCATATCTTTTCCTCTATCTGTATTTTGAACCTTGTTGTTGAGCTCTGCTCTAGCCGGAACGCCCTGCCCTGCATGTTGGCTGTGGTGGTGTGAGCAAACCATTTCCTGTTTGGATTAAAGATGATTATTTTCAGCTGATGTAAGCAGTGTGAAGGGAAACATCCAGCAGCAAGTCTAGCACGGCTCCTTGCGGTATGGCTGCAATGGGCTGCTCTCTTTGCTTGCCAATGCACACCAGGATGTCTTGAAACATGAGTAGCCATGCGTGCCTTGGCCCCCAGTGCAGCTAGAGGAGGTGGGACTGATGGCAGAGCAGATGACAATAGTTCATTCCAGTGTCCTACCTTCTATAAGCTAACTGCACCATATAGTCATGAACCTGCAACCCCTTGTGTGTGTGTGTGTATGTGACTCGGTCTGGTCATGCAGCTGATCTGTTGGAACACTACTTAACTGTCCAGTTTTTGCATGCAGATTTTACTTGGACAGCATAGATTTTCTTTGGCTAGTTTACACTCAAAAGAGAAGAAAACTGAGATCAAAAAAACCCAACCAAGCCCCCCCCACCAAAAAAAACCAACAAACTGAACCCAATGAAAAGGAGAGGGAGAAATAATTGTCTCAGCTTTGCGCATTCCTGAGTTACTGCATGCTCACATCTCACTTATCTATTCACTCAATCTTTAAGCTTGATGCATTTTTTTTTGAACACAGATACCTATTCCAGCACTCCAGAATAACAGCTCTTGGGCCTAATGTAGCACTAGATAAATCAGTTTTGCTGAAACTCAAATGTTTGAACAGAAGGGATGTCTGAGATTACAGGCAGAAGCTGCTCTTCTGTCTCTGCAACAATGTCTGAGAAACTAGACATAGGTGCAATGACAAGTATTTGTTAAATGAAATTGTGGCTTTTGAGGTTTCACAATGGGGGCAGAATTCCAGCAGAAAACATATTGAACACCCAAGATATTCTCTCCTAAACTTGATTCCATTTTCATTGTCCACTGCACTGAACTGATGCCACTTCTTTGAGGCTAAGGTTAGTCCATATAATTTTGCTTAAAAAAACACATTACTGAATTTTAAACATTTCTGGCTTAGAATGGATCAGTCACTGCCTAGTTTGTGCTAGAGCTGACTTCCTGTGCAACCATGCTCATGTACCTTACACAGCATATTTGTAGTTTCTCACATCTCTTAAAATAAGAAGTTTTGCAAAAGTCTGTTGTAATTAAACAGTGGACAACACACTGTCAGGTAGAGACCCAGGTATATGAATAACACAAAAAAAGAAACCATGTTTCTTGAAGCATGACAGTAAGGGGGATGATTTGGGTGCTTTTCCCTTCTTTTTTTCCCATCTGTTCTCAATTATAAGAAACTCCTCCCACTAGTTTAAAGCAAAAAAGTACACCCTGCAAAGCCTCTCATCTCTGTACAATATGTGACATCTGTATGTAACAGATGGGCTTTCAGGTCTCTTCATCACTAGCTTTATTTCCCAGGATCTATGACTGCAGCACCTAAGAACCTATTCTCGAGGTAAAAGCAAACTCAAAATAAAAGAGCCTCACACTTGCTATCCCTTTCCCTGAGCTCACATCAGGTGGACAATACCATGCCATCCACCATTAAAGTCTTTAAATCCAATTATACAATACCTGCAATTAGGGGGAGAAAATTCATTTTCTTTTCAGCTGCTGGAAGGAAATTGTTAGTGAAGGCTGATTTTTCTTCTCTAATTTTTTTATCTTTCTACCAGCAAGGTCTGGATAAATGTTTTTGTAGCCAGTGTAGTTGGGCCATACTTAAGGGTCTTCTGCCTCAAAGTGAAAAAGCAGCATTATTCATTTCACACTGGGACTTGTGCAGATGAGAAGATCCAACACCCTCACTCATGACAACGATTATCCTGTTATGAGTCAGAGAGACAAATTCTGTGCATGCTCCACACATGGGGACACCATAGCTGCCTCTCCTCCCACAGGTCTTGCCTCTGTGTTGAGCCTGATAGAAAACAGAAATTACTTGACTGGACACAGTTTTCAAAGTAGTGAGTGCCTCAGAGCATCTTATGTAATACTTGCATAGACAACTTTATCTGCCTTAAAGAGGGTTCTTTCCATAATGCATGTCTGTTCTGAACGGAGGAGCCCACAAGCCCACCCTGAGCTTCATCTTGACCTAAAAATGCAACCCAACAAACATTTTGGTCATATCTTTGTCAGTTTCTTTAAGTGATCTAAAATATCTGATGGCTGTGATTCTCCTTTTCTCCTTTGTCTCATCTCTTCCACCCTTCTGCATTCTAGTTATTTCTTTTCCTGGGCCTAACTTGGTCCCTCCTCATTCTATGGCTTCTTGATTTTTAGTTGCTGCCCACACTTGGCTTTCTGCATTTACCATGCAAGAGCTTTTCCTGCCTGTGTCTATCCCATCAATGCATTTCCCTGCAATCTCATTGCCTTTTTCTCCACAGCAACTAACATTAACCCATCCCTGAGTGACCAACAGACATGCTGCTGCTGAGAGGGACTGGCAGATGTGCTGCCTCTACTGCTTCTTCTTGCCACACAGTCCCACGACACTGGCAACCACTCAGTGGAAGGTGGGAAAGCTCAGGACTGTCCTATGAGCAGCTATGAATCATATCTGTGCAAGCTGGCAGTTTATGCAGTGAGATGTGAAGAAAAATTAAAATGAGGATGGAAAGGGACCTTTCTTTTGCAACTTATTTGTCTAAATGAGGAAGTATTTGTCTAAATGTTATGTTTGTCTTGCTTGTTTGTTTTGTTTTGTTTTGTTTTAACCTGCAAACCACAGAAACTGAAGGAGACAAACTGAGGTGAGGAAGAAAGAATGACGAGCAGTGGCTGTGTAGCAGCCCATCAGAGAATGGGCCATTCAAATAATTTTGAAATTACATGGGCACAACTATTCAGCTCACAAATGCTGACCTCAAACCTAGCCAAAGGGCCTCTTTGCAGATCCTGGACTGATCTGTAGTTTTGGGCAGTGCTGTAGAAGTCCCATCTATAACACACATCTCTAATTCCTATGGGAGGAAAAACAGTAAATGGTTGTTTCTCTAACTTTTATTCCTTGTGGTTCCTATATACCATTCTACCCAACACTGATGGAACTGCCAACAAATGGCTTCTTTCCATTCTTGAATGAAAGCTAACATCTGGGATAGGTATTTTTTTCCACAACAAAAGTAAAAAAAGTTTGTCATCTGTAGTAGAGCTGACCTGGAATTTTATCTGGCAAATAGCATTCATCAGAAAAACAGTCTTGCTAGAAAAAAAATCAGGCCTACATTAACTGTTATAAGACCTGTTATTCTCACTTCAATTGATTTGGCTTCTCTTCTCCTCACTCTACTTCTCATTTTATTTTTTAGTATCTTTAATTATTTGTAATATCATATCCATGCTATAAAAAATTATATTAAAATAATTGCATTTTAGCTATCCAAAATAACATAAAATAATTTTCTTTTTATTTCACTCCAGAGCAAATATTTTATTCAAATGCTGAAATAATGTAATTTCCCATTTAATTCGGAGGCTAAAGTGTAAAGTGATATGATAGCTGAGAAGAATTATAGCATGTACAGCATCATTCTTCTTACATGGATATTGCATCATAGCATGATGATACAGATTGTGAATAGAGAGTTTTCTTTGAGATAAATGTTCCTTGTCCATGGAGTCACTGACTCATCATAGACTAAGTGAATTCTAAGTCACTGAGCTCTGGCTGGTTTCATGATCAAAGAGTTTCTATTGTACAGCAATTGAAGCCTTACAACTTTGTCAATGAGCAGGGGAAAAAAGCTGGTGAGAGCTATGGAGCAGATCAGTGGCTGAGGTAATGGCTGTACAGAAGTATCATTCTTACTAGGCATGATTGTTCTACTACTTCTAGGTATTTATAGGACAAGAAACTGGCCATTTCACATAAGGCACCATAATAATGATGGACACAATTTCCCTAATAGGATTTCTGCTTATCTGACCTTATTTCAGTAAATCTAAGGATTTTATCTTATATATATATATATATATATATATATATATATATATAATGAGCTTATTCCTTTCTCCTGTGAAATATGTGAATTTAGAGAATATTTTATATTTTGTTTGTTACCCTACATCATCATGTTGCCAATGGTACCAGTACTACAGATCTCAATTTGTCTCGCCCAAGACTCTTTTCAGTTATTATCCTTTAAGATCAGTTCTAAAAAATCTTCAGTTTAGTCAAAGTGAAGTGTTGATCAGAATTTCCAGTATTTTCCAAGCAGTGAGTACAACTGGGGACCAGGAAAATCAAAGGTAATGTGTTTACCTACCCTTACTCTGTACTCATATTAGTGTCTTACTGGATTTCATGTTTATTTGAGAATTCATGTTGGCAATTGTTTATTGAGGAGCCAGCTTCTTTCATTGTGGCTTTATGTTTGCACTTCAACCATGAACATACCTGTGAAAAGCACAGCGTTCACTGCTTTTCCTGAGTTTTTCAGGCAGATGTGCAAGTGGTATTATTTATGCTTCAACTTAACACGTATATACCACATTTAAAGTGAGATAGTGTGGCAAGACTACAAGATTACGAATGGCTTTCATAGCTGACTCTTTCCCAGAGGGTTTGCTTGCACCTGTTTTTTACCACGAAAAGGACGTTAAACTTTCTGATATGTGACCAAGTTGCAAATGAAAGATCTTTGAGATAAAAAGTGATATGATTGACTTAAAAAGGTCAAAATCTAATATTTTACTCTGTCAGTTTATGGTGTGATAATTTCACAGAAACATCAAAGATACTGTGTGTGACCTCCCAGAACATATTTCTCACCTTGAGTGACTTGTGGCTCTCCTCAGATTTCATGGTCCATCAGCACACACTTCAGCTGTGTTCCTTTAATAACGGCAGAGCAGGTTGACAGAGCATTTATCTTCCTTGATACTTGACTTGCTGGGGTGCAGCTTTTACAGCCAGTATTAGGGAATGGTGTTCTACTCTGCCCGTTGCCCTCAGAAAAGAGCCAGGAGAGCTTTAAAACAACACAGGATTCATGCTCAAACTTTTTCAACAGATCACTCAGTTGGCGAATTGCTATAAATTTGTGTAAACCAGCAGGCAGAACTTTTGAATTTCAGGAGCCTGTTTTGTGACTGAAAACCAGCATGCTTTATTTCTAAGAGGAGCTATGCAGGACCTTATTTCATAGCTGTAAGGTGCTCAGTGTCATTCACATCTCATCCAAGCAATCCTCCCTCATATGCAAAAATATATACTTCGGGAACTAGATCCAGAAAAAACTGGTATGAAATGCTGGGGACTTTCTCGTGTAACCTAGGAAATGGAGTGAGTCCTCAATTAACCATGCTGCATTATGGTCCTCATATGATGGTTTCTTAAGCAGGCAGAGGGGGACTGGGATGAGATGATTTTGTTGCTTATTTGATCTCCAATAACTTAAGAGAAGAACAGAAATATGTCTGCAAGCATCTTGGTGATCCTATGTTGCCCTTCTGCAACTGGCCTTCTTTTCCCATCTTATGGTTCTCAGTTTGTAAAACACTGTCTCCAAAACATGGGGACACATCTTCAAATACATATTTACAGGGTTACTAAGAGTAGCCCAAGAAAGAGGATTTCAGTATTTGGGATGTATAGGCAGGAAGTACACATGACAAGAGTATTCCTGGAGTTATAACGAATAGCTTCACATACAACTATGCACACGGCTGGTGATGTGGGAGCACACACCATGAAATCCAGTGCTCTCAGGAATGAGTGAGAGGATCAGGGAAAGAAGATAGCACAAAGCTTTTCTTAATCTCTTCACCAGCTCCTTAGACCACACACACCTCCACACATTCTGCCTGACTATTCCCATCTGGATATACCTGTGGTCTTACTGGTACCTCTGGTGCAGTTCTGTTACTCCTCATTCCCTCTCACCTCCATCCATTAATATGAGAGCACAAAACAGATTCACACTGAAATACACCAGTGGACAATGCACTCATCATTCCTCACCCCCACCAATTTCCTTTATTTTAAAATACATTAGAAAACTAACAACAATAATGATGGATTATGGTACTTTGTAAGGGTCCTGATCCTGTAGCAATCTGCACTTAGGATGATTTATCAATTTGTGGTCTAGGAAGGAAGAAAAATAAGATTAAGATAAGAATTTGCATCCATGCAATGCAATAATAGAAATTTGTCCAGTGATTATTCCAAGGTATGATACAACTTTGTTCTGGTATGTTAGGGAACAGAAGAGGGGTCCAGCACAGAAAGAACAGAAGCCTTTAAGCATGTGTAGTTGCTATTTTTTGTAGGATTTTTATAATGCTTTTACACAATGGGCAGAAATTTCTCCTAAATAGTCATTCTAGTCTATTGGGCAATTAATATGCATATTGAAAAATTCTAAATATATATTTAATCAACTAGCTACATAAAGTGCCTGAAGCTCTGAATGCATATGAACCCAATAGACCAAAACAGCTGAAAAAAAGCTTGCTCCAGGCTCGGGGGGTACATTCCATGGAGTTCGCTTTTAAAATAGTCTAGAATAGACTTGAAGAAGCTGGAAGACCTTTAAAGAAGGGTCCTCTCTTCTCGTGTCACAGATGTAATCTGAATTAATGTAGCAGAAGGAAATGTGAAGGTTTGCCTGTAAGGGCACTCTAATAATTAAGATAGCAGCCCAGGACTTGAATCCCTTAGGTGCTCTGCCAGGAAAGTGCAGCTGTGAACCTTACATAGCCTGTTATCTGGAATTTGGCCTCAATTGTGCCTCATTTTCCCTTTTAGTAAAATGGAACAAACTACACTTAGCCTCTTCACATAGTTGTGGGGTGTGTTGAAGAGAAATATCCAAAGATACAACAGGGCAAGATAGGTGCTCAGGTCTCCCTGAAAACCAGGAAGAGGAGTCATTCTAAGTGCCCTTCATGCCCTTGAAAATCTCACCTTTATTTTATTGATGGCTATAATGCACTTTGAGACCTTTGGAGGAAAGATGTTATAGATGTGCAAAGCTTCTGGGGAAGACAGAGTAAAAATTGACTAAAAGGTCAACTTCAGAAGCAAAGAAATATAATATGAGGATAACCTATGGCAAATACCCTGAAGGCTACACCTGGGAATGTGAGAGTATGAAGTCAAATCATGCCTTTAGATAATTCTGAGTTAAAGATGGTATTACGCAAACATAACAGCAGAGGAATTGTGACCTCTGGCATCTCGGGGACCAGAAACTGATCGTTCATTCCTTAGTTAACCGTCCATATGTAAAAGCTTCTCTGACCATTCTAATATGGATAGTCTCAATGAACAGCTTTTCAGTGGTCATCTTTTCTTTTCTGGAAAAGGACGCATTTCTAGCCAACATCCGTACGGAGGGAAGAACGAAGGCTTCTACAGTGCTTATTTGCTCAGTACTCTCAGATTTTATTTCATGGCCAAAAATCCATCATCATTTCCCCAGACAATTCAGCTTATAAGCATCATCTCTTAGATCTGCTCTTATGCATGATGCAGTAAAGCTGTAGTAACACACTGGATCCTGTGGGAAATGTCTGGGACCTGAAGAGGCCCAAATTTACATTAGTGCATTTATCTTTCTGTCACTCAACTTTGTTACTTACTTTCCACCACTCCACAGTTCAATGATCTCAAAAAGTAGGTCTGAAAGCAGACTCCATATTTTGGGTTAAAATAGAGTCTTATTCACAAGGAACAAAATAACAATTGCTAAAGGCACTTGAACAATGTTTAAAGAATGTTAGTAATAATTCCAGGTGTGTTAAGGTATTAAGTTGAAATCAGAAAACCACATTATATTTATGACTTTTAAAAGCTAAGTTTAACTGGCAAATAAAAATTGGGAAATAGAAATTAATTTTTATTACTTTGTTTTAGAAGAGAGTTCTTAAGTAAAAAGTATGAGATGTAAAGAAAAAAAACCAAAAACCCTTTCATGATGTTCTGATAAAAACAATTATTGGGTTGCTGAAAACAAGAACTGAGTTTAGGGCAATTCCCCTTTTATACCAAGATGAGCTATGATAATTAAGGTTTGTAAAGTATGATTTACAGCCTTCTGGATATATTCTCACCACAAGATCCTTGTCTCATAGAAGCAGCAGTCTAAGTAACTAAAGAGGTCTAGAGGAGTTCATCATATAGCCATAATGTTCAGGATAATTAATATACTTGTTGAATTTTAAGTTTTTATAACACAGTTGGTTTGTTAATCTATTTTCATATACGATGATTGCCACATAAGCAATTACCACCTACTGTGTGCAGGTAGCAAAAAGGAATGGGTTCTCACATGGATTTGAATATACACAGTTGAAATGATGTCACAGATTGAATCAAGAAAATGATCACTTTCGTTAGGGAAAGTGGAGCAGAAAAACAGGATGAAGAATTTGATCTTCCCAGGGCAACTTTTGTAATGGCACATCAGGGTTCTTTCACCGAGAGCTTATGAAAAACTCGTGTTTATGGAGGGATTTGTGGGAGGTAATCAGGAGTTAACTGATCACTGCAGTCTATGTGTTATCTAGGAAATTCTACAAAGAACCAGTCCAGAGTTATGTAATTGAATGTGACTTCAAAGTTGGAAACAAGGTGCTTGACAATTTTCCTTTGTAATTGTGCAGAAACAGAGGCTGGTCAGAAAAAGAGAGGAGCTTGGTCAGGTGAAACCTTATAGACAAGGACATGATGTTTACATCTAAAGTGATGTTGAGGAAAAAAGATAATTTGGTTTAAAGGATGGAGTTGACCTAGGTAGACCTCTAGGTGAGAGAGACAGTGTTAGCAGGGTATTAACTCACATGTCAGAAGTTGATACAAGGGGCTACCACTGAAAGAACGTTGGCTCCTGGGGTAGAGAAAATTCCTGAGTTTGGCATGGGACCTAGAATAGTCTGTTACAGATAGGTTCAATTGTCAGGGGTGCCACAGTCTTCATGCCTCAGTTTCCCTAGGCCTAGGACAAAATAAGTAATGCATACAATCAGAGACCCTTTCTCTTCATATTGTTTGCTTAGCTGTAATAGAATGTGAAAGTTGGTAGAAGTGATTTTACATCACTGTGAAATCATATTCATTCAGCAAATTTGTTCAGTGCAGTTGCAACTAATTCCAGTGCAGTAAAATAATTCTGGATATATTTTCATTTTGTTTCATCTCGAATCAAGAGTGCTGATATTTATTAAAAAAATCAGTTAGTGAGAGATATAGATAATTTGAGGTTTTATAAAAAATATTGAGGGAAAATGAAAACATTTTTATTGAATTCAGGTGACCATATCAATTCAGATTCAAATCATTATCAGTCAATGGGAAAAAAACCCTGATAACAATACAAAATCAACCAAACAAAAGAAACTAACTTTTAAAATCCAAGCCAAAACCAAACCCCAACCCCAAGAATAAATTTAAATCATTGAACAAAGTCCAAGAAATGGAAATTTAGGATCCTTTTATCTTCAGCTGACATTGGTGAACTAGGTGGAGAAGTTGAGTAGAAAGTTTGGACAAATATTCAAAAGCTGAATTGAGAATGTTATGCATTTCTCTTGACTAGACATTATGAGGGAGGATGAAGTGCTGGGGCAGAAAAGGGATTGAGGAGACAACCACTGACATAACCTTGGCCTCATAAACCTGTCACTTTCTCCCTTATGCTCATTTGTTTATATTCCTGGAGTTTAAAAGTGGTCACATGTTTTCATCTGATTAGAGGAAAAGGAAATTCATTCTTTGAACAAAACCTAGATAGCAGCAGTAAGTCCTGTGTATATTTCTGTGGCCACACTAAAAATGACTCCCTGAAAACAGGGGGGTTGTAATGGGAGTGCTGACACAATCTGATTCCTAGCTATCACTTTGCAAGCTGTGCTGTTATAATAAGAAGAAAAGGTTGTGTCTTCAGTGGAAAACTGATGGAAGTTAGTAATGCTGGGTGAAAATATGCAGCTCATTTAAAGGAGGAGAAACTGTAACAAAGTAAATGAATCATGTAAAAAAAAAAAAAAAAAAAAGGACTCAGCTAGGCCAGAAATGAAAGACATATAAAATATAAGGGAAGGAGAATTTTTTCCTCCATTCAGCATATCCTGAGAACCCGATTGTCATCCAATTAGAGCCTGAGTTAAGGTCTGATTAATCTGTCACGAGCAAAAGGGCCTGGCTCCAGTCACTAATCGGGGAGGTGTGAAAAGTGTGTGTGGATCCCTTGAGGTTTCTTCAGCTTCTGTGTTTGCATGATCAGGTGCTCCCACAGAGTCAGTTCCAGGATGACTGTCTTTTCTCAATTATTAGAGCTAATTGTAAACACAACTGTACTAGCCAAGGACTTTGGATCATGCTTGCTGAATATGAACTTGCCCAACAATAAGAGCATAGCCTCTTCTGAATCCCTACCTCTTTCCTTTATAAAATTAGAAATTGGTATAGGGGCAGCCAGCCCCATATGTTATGCAGCCGATTGCTTTTAAACAGGACCCCTGAGCCAGTTTGAATAGCCTGGGTGATAAGTGTCTCTACAGCAGGCTGTAAGGGAAATAAGGAAAATTTTCCCCTTGAGCAGTGGATTGACTGCAAAGACACTCAGAAAAGGCTACTGCAACACGAGGCCTGCAGCAGCAGTCTGAGGGCTCAACACAGTGATGGCAGATCCAGGCAGCTTGTCTTCATCAGCTTCTTACCCACCACCCCCATCTGAGGGGATGGAAGCCCTGGCAGCACAGACTCAGCCGGATCCAGCTATGTCTGCCTCACCTCTCTAGGGGAAAATTTTTGGATTTGGCTGCCTGGGGTACCTGCCTAGGGTGGCAAGAATTGTTATTGCAGCATTTCTCCAGGAGGATTTGATTTGGTTCTCTATGCATTGTCATCAAGCATTGCTTGACACACCCACCCTAAGGCATCCACATACGGCTGTCAGATGCGATGCCGCACCTACAGTAGACCTGTGTCTTTCTGAAGTGGCAGCTGAGGCTGGGCAGGAATGTTTTAGGGCATCTCAGATGACACTAAGTGCCTTTGCAATTCTCAGTGCCTCTAGAAGTGATCCCTATGCATCTATCTGGCTTTGTTTCTATGAGAAAAGCAGTAAGAGAAAAATAGCAAAGCACAACCTGAATATACAGGAGATATAATATGATTTGGTGGCTTGAAATCCATCAGCCAACATCGATGGGTGCTGGGAGATAGAATTCAGAGCACTGGAGAACTGCTGCTCTGTTGGGTGGTGTGATCCTGGCATGCTGAATATATTTTAAAATCACCATCTAATCATTTTGCAGCCACAACTTCCAATTTTATTCTCCTGTGGCTACAGAGGTGGTAAAAAATACTCATGGAATGCAGTGTCTACTCCTGGAAGTCTTCCAGTTTAGATAGCATTGGTCTACACCTCAGCATGTTTTCAAGGCTCTTCTGCAAGGATAAAATCCTCTGAATCCTGTTGCAGGCCTTCTGTTTATAGCAGGTCCTGTTACACCAAAGTCTAGCTACCTGCCTTGGGATAGGCAGGAATTCCTCCAGTCACCATTATCACTATGAGTAAATAGCTTGCTGTCTGACATTTGAGATGGGTTGTCTTTGTTCTTCTGTTATTGCCTCTTTGTTTTATATAATCACACCATTTTCTTTCCAGACTGGGATAATCACATAACTCTCAAATGAGGCCCAGTTGGATCTTCTCCCACTCTCTCTCTGAAATATATGTATTGAAATACATGAAGTGTTAAGACTGCTTTGTATAGACTTATATTCAGATATGCATACATATATATGTGCATTTTTATTCTCTCATATAAATACATATACATACATCTACCTATCCGTATTTTTATATATGTATATAAATACATACAAATATACAAAAAATCTACATTGTAGTACATACAGCTTTGGCAGATAGTTGTATCATCTCCTTATCATCATTATTTCACAATTATGGTTTTACTGTTCCCAATTGATGTATCAGTCAGAATTTAAAAAAAAAATTGAAAATTTTTTTACAAAGTATGAAGAAAAAGATGGTATATGCTCAGTCAATGCCACATTGCAGACTGCAGAATGAATTAATATGTGAGGCAAGTGGTTTCCATTTTAAGCATATCTGACCACAGGATTCTGTGATTCTATTCTGTGATTCTGTGATTGCCTGCATATAAATTAAAATCAAAAGGATATTTCCTCAGCTATTTCTGGCAACAATGTTTGGCCATTTATTTTTAAAAAATAAGGCAAACTTGATGTTACAAATATGTTTGTGATTTCCACTTACAATGAAAATGTTGTAAATAGCTAAATCAGAAATATTCAATTCTGAGAAAGAAATTTCAGGACTTACTGCTTCAAAACCACATACTTCTAGAATGTAAACTAAAGAAGAATCTCCATGAACATGTACTAGCATTTATAAAAGCAGAAATATACTTCAAGAGGTGCAATTATATGAGATATTTTATCTTCTTGGGTGGCAGGCTTTTGAGTGATTTTTTAACCATTTTATGAGGTATAGACATAATTGGCCTAACTATACTGTTTTTCAATCTACAGCTCTGTAAAAGAGGATGCTAGTCTAATTCCTTAATTAGTCCCACACTGTGGACCAAAACTTCATGGCCATGCTAGGGCATGAGCAGCAGTGATCTCTCTGCCAGCTCCCTTATCTCTTCGTCTCTAACCTGTGGGTATGGGAGGAGTACTCTATACATTTCTCTTCATCCTAGAGTGTGACAATAAAGGTGGTCTAGCAATAAGGAAACACCACTCCATTCCCCCCACAGTCAGGAAAACAATCTGCTATTGGCAAAGGTGTATACCTGGATGGTGTTTTCCACTGGGGAAGAACAGTGCAATGCTTGGAATTAGCCTGGGGGTCCGATTTGATTCACTGCCTTTACAGGATCTGAGAAGTCAGTTAGACCCAGATACATGGAAGAATTTGGAAACCTTATTTGCATTCAAATTGATAAGAATTAACTTCCCAATGCTCAGAATTAGCTTCCTAAAGAACAATATGAACATTCAGATCTCGAGGGTACAGATTCAGTGTTATTATGCCTTAATTGACCACTCTGTCCATAATGAAAAAAAAAAAAATCCCACTCCTTCAGATTGCTGTGAAAATGGATACAAGAAACAGTATTTTGAGATATTCCAGGTACACTGGCAGTAGGAAACAATACCAACTATATTACTTCTAAAGATAGATGAGGTTGGGTTTTGAGGCACAAACTGTCCTTTTGGTTCATTATCTGTCCATGGAAATCCATAGGGATTTTTTTGTTCTACTAGCAAGACAAAAGACATTATGGTATGTTTTAATCAGTAGACTGCTAAATGTTTTCTTTACTGAACTGTGAATAATGAATTTATCATTGTTCCTGGCTGTTAAATATGGTGTCTCTTTTTCAAAATATCAGTGATCATAATGCAGTAGGGCTCCTGGGCCTGTTGACAATTTTACACTAACTTTGCATTATTTCCAAGCCTTTATCTCAAATTGGCATCATTTTATTGCATTGATAACTAGAAGTAGCAAATCAGAAATTAGAAAGAAAGAAAACTGACACTGATTGATGTCCAAGTCTTTCTCCTGATTCGCTGATTAAACTCATCAATCTATATGCAGAAGAGATGTCCAATGCAAATGGAACCAACCAGCCTTAACGAAGTTGTGTTGTCAGCATACTAACGGGAAAATGGGATCCTCATGGCAGATAGGGAAAACAAAACTAAACCAGAGACTGTCTGCTACAAACAACATTTATTTAAGAGATGGCAAATCACTATTTAAAACACGTTCTAAACATGACAGTAAATCTTGTTGGCTATACAAGATTAGATTGTGGTATATAGATTGGGCAGGGAAAAAAAAATCAGGGTAGTTTGTGGGGCCCCTGGGCTGTGAGAAAACAGTGCTCATTCTAAACACAGTAATCCCCCAGCTTGTTTGGAAAATGAACATTAGTGTCACTATCTGAAGTATACCAGTCTCTAGACACTGTAGTTTTCTGAGATTGCCCCTTTCTCTTCCTTGTCTACTTACACAGAAGTGCTGCAGTATGTTTCTTTCAAATGAGAAATCATCAAATTGGAGCTGCTTCATAATTTTTATTAAATAAACATTTTTTTCAGGGATTCAATGTAATTATATTGTTTCCATATAAATCAAAATAATATAGAGTATAAAGTAACTGAAAAAAAATGGCTGCAAAGCAGAAGAATTAATCTGGGAAAAAACCAAACTTTTGCAAACTTTTTGATAAATGGTGCAAACACATAAGCATGTGGAATATACAGACTTTTGCATCTAGGGATGGCTAAGCTGAAAGAAGATCATAATAAGCAAATATGCAAGAATTTTATTAAACTATACTGAAAATCTTTGGCCAAGGTGAGGTCAGCCAGTTCCAAAAACAATAGATAAAAGAACTTCCTCAAAATTATTTGATTAGAGATGGTTGGACAAAGATTTTTTTTTTCTTATGAATGATTTGATTTTTTTTCTTGCCTTAATAGAAGACAGAAAGATTTGCCAGAAATATGCTATCTTTTTACATTTTTATGTTCTGTAGTTACTGTTGCTAGTACAGCCATATTTTGTGTAATTTCTTGCTAACTATGTGACTTCTGAAACTCCTTGACCTATTTTTTCTTATGGTCAATGAGTTGTCAAGAATGAGATGAAGACTTAGATTGGTGATGGAGTCTAGAAAAAAAGGAAGAGGAAAATAAAATGGGTTTAGGCTAGTTCAGCACTTTCTTATTTAGAGTGGCTATTTACAAAGGCATTTTGTTGGATAAATCAATGTTTCCAAAGCCACTGCTCAGAAGCTGTGTGTTACCTGAAAGGCTCTGTGATGTAATTACAGCCACAGGAACCTAAAAATTCAAGCATGAGGTTACAACTGGTACACTTTAGGTTGACGCTGGCAGTGAAGGGTAATCCTTCCTCAGAGCACTCTTTGCTCTCTCCTCTCAGTGGTTGCCAGTGGGTACTGATTTCTATCAGCTGAAGACATGGATACAAATCTCAGTACTCAACAAAGTCCTCTTCCTTGATGCTTTCATATATTTCATTTCATATAAAAGTATATCTTCTTCATATTTTCCCCTCTTAACTTACATTAACTACGTTCCTACAATTCATTAGTTGTTTATTTCAATCTATGTAAAGCAAACAAAAAATAGTGCTATAAATCAGTCCTTTTTTCACCTTTAGGCTCCTGACTCCAAACAATTTCTTAAAATAACTATAAAGCCACAAAGTATTTTAAGGGATTTTTTTTCTGTCCTGCTTGACATAAAATTAATGCCTCATATCAAATTTATTCTTTAAAATTTCCTGAAGAAGAAAGATTCTAAAAATACATGGAAATTAATCGATCTCTGACCAGACTAAGATGCAATAGGATTAAGTGGGACAAAGAGTAGTCCATAAAAATGTTATGAAATGTCTTCTAAGAGAAAGCTTAGGGAAGTACTTGAAAAAGATGGTGTGGTAGCTGTGGAATCTCCATCATTAGAGGACTTTAAGAGCAGGATTAGACAAACAACTGTCAGTTGGTTTTGCCTTAGGGCAGAGGGATGGACTTAATGACCTCTTGAGGTCATTTTCGGCCTTGTGATTCTGTGAATGAAAACATGTGTTCCCTCCTAACCACAACAGAATCCATCATCACTCAACACCATTTCCTTTTTTTGTAAGGCATTCAACCTTAACATAGTCCTTTGTTTTGCTCTATTAAGAAAATATGCTTTCAGATGTAGTGTCTTGATATAATGCAATATTCATTAAGTGCTTTGTTGAGACTGAGAAAAAGATGTAAAATTTTGAAGTTCATTAAGAAATTACAAATTTCTGTACATTTTTATCGCATGGTGGAGAAAAAAGCTACAATTGACACAGAAAAATGGGGTAATAAGTCTTCTTGGTTATATTTAATTCCTTAGTAAATATGAAATCTATTCTTAGATCTTCCAAGGTATTTTTATCGTGTTGTATGTGCATGTGTATACACATGCAAATGTATTTGCAGTTATATTTGTATGTGTATCACTTTCAGATTATATTGCAAATAAGAAATGAGTGTAGGAAATGGAATTTGTACCCTAGCATTGTGTCATTTTGATATTTTCTTTTTCATGTGAGAGGACAGGAGAAGGATCAGTAGAATTGAATAAAACCCTAATATGTGAAGCCTTACAAGAAAAGTAGTCATTTTTCCAGCTTCTTGCTGGTTCTCCAGTCAAGACATAGGACTGTTCCAAGCTGAGCTTTCTCTCACACTGTTATATCATCTTCATAAACTTGTTCTAATAAATACTTGGCCAATTATGATCTGAATTATACCACTAAAATTTTTTCTGGGCACACAGGCATTTATTAAGTTAGTATAACTTTCTACATACGACCTAGAAAACTGAAAAACAATTAAAAAAACCACCCAAGATTACTTACCAGGCAATAATCTGTCCTTTATGTTCCAATTTAATATTGGAGTAACTATGATTGTCCATACTGATCTTTTACTTCCTTCTCTCATGAGTTTTACTGATTATTTTTTTCCTAGAGAATCTCCTCATCTTCTTCATCATATTCTCCATGACTTTCTGTCACTACTTTTTATGTTTTCTCTCTTAGTGTACAAACATGCCTGTGTTTTTTACCTTAGGAAGTCCATATATAATCTTGTTTTCCATTAATGCCCTAGGTCTTAATTTCTTCTTTTTTTTTTTTTTTCTTTCTCCTCTTCTCAGATTTTCAAAGAAATACAGCATGTGCCCGGGATTTTCCTGTTCTCATTCCTACATTTGCCTTCATAGGAAAATCTTCCTCTCAGCAAAGATGTTAAGGATTCTTAGCCAAAGGTCAGATTTAAAAATCGTTTGTCTCATCAGCATAATCAATCCCACATTTAAAATCTTGTCTTCCTCCTCCTTTCTCAACTATTTTCTCACCTGCTTCCCATTTTCCTCTAATCGTCCCTTTCATGTCTTCTCTGGTCCATTATTTCTATTACTTTCAGCTTATTATGGTGGTATCCTTATCTTTCTCTTCGATATCTTTCTTTTCCTCTAAACCACAGGTCTTGGCCACTTCATTCATTTAGACTCATGTAGGTATCACCTTGGGTTTATTTTTCTTCATAGACCTAAACGAAAGAAGTTCTTTATTCTTTCTTCTTTTTGCTCAGATTCATCACCATCTTGCATGTCACTCAGGCTTGTAACCTGGTTCCTCTCTGACAGATTCTTGGTCCTTGCGTCCAAATACTGTCTACATAATTTATCAGAGACACACCCTTTTTGAACCATCCACAGTTACAACTAGTCTCAGCTTTCATGATATCCTATCCCAATTTCAACAAGTAGGATTCTACAATTTGTTAAAATGTGCATTTTTGTAGCCAGAACTTAAACCATGATAACATTACCTGCAAACTGCTTCTACTTATTTAGCATCTCTCACTAGCTTTTAGTGACATTTACCAACACTTAGGAAGACTTCTTTTTAAATATTGTTCATGTGAAGTGAAACAACTTGACGAAACATCATGAAGGTGAGTCACGGGAGGCTTGTGATAGATATCAAGAAAATATTTTTTACTCAGCGGGTGGCTGAGCACTGGAACAGGCTCCCCACAGAAACAGTCACAGCGCCAAGACTGACAGAGTTTGAACAATGTGCTCAGCCATGTGGTGTGACTCTTGGAGTGTCCTGCACAGGGTCAGGAGTTGGACTCAGTGATCTTGATGAGTCCCTTCCAATCCAGTTCATTCTATGATTCTATGACTGAAGCACAGCACATTGACTACTCATGTTTCTTTGTTTTCTTGTATTCCCCTAACTTACAGAACCAATATGCTTGTCTTCAACTTGCAAGTCTGTACAACATTTTACTCTTGTTTGTACATGCCTAGTACAATAGCAGTTCATGATAAGAATATTAAAGCTTGATAAAGTTTATTCCCTGAAATTTTACTAGACCTACCCAACTTTATGAAAAATCAGAATTAGTCCTGCTGCATCTGTTTATATTTGTGTGGTTCAGATCTGTCACTGTTCATGGAGGAGAAAATGGACAGGCTTTCAATTGCTCAATTGTACCTTTAATCTTAAGGCGTGGGTAGGAAAAATATCACTAACCCATAATTTCCTAGAGTGAATCAGAAGAGGATAGTAAGCTACAGAATATTAAAACATTTGTGAAAGAGAAATGTTTCTTTCTTGGAGTGTGAAGGTCATCATTATAGAATGGTTTTGAAGTATTCATCTTCAATGTAAAAACACTCAATAACCTTGAAAAGAAAAATATGCCCCCAGACCCAATTCTTTTGGAGAGACTGAGAAGGCTAAGAAATGATGACAAACTACTGAAAGCTGTTTGCCATACTTATAAATTCCTGCTTTGGCTTATCCCTCAAACATTTCATCAGAAAGTAGAATATTATAAGACTGTGACATCCATTAGCTGTGGCTAAGCCAAGTTACAGCATTTTTACTGTCTATTTAAATAAAAATAAATAAAATAGGAATGGACAATGCCTAGTAAGTATCTGCTCACTTTGCCCAAGGGCAAGCAGCAAAGTTCATCAGGTTTAGTGGTCAGATGGTTTGTCTTCCTGAGTCACTCTGGGACTGACCTAACCCCTTGCCTTGTGAAGTGGCCAGGGAAGCCAAGGACTCCATTTCAGACATGGCTGAGCCATTAAATTTCTGCTTTTCAGAACCATAAGGCCTGTTTCTGGGACTGCACCTTCACTAGATGCAACAGGGCTGTGGTGCAAATACTCTTGTGTTTGTATTGCTGGAAAAGTTACAATAATGAAATGATACATTTAAATCTCATGTCATTCTCCACTCTACTGCACCTGTGCCCAGAATCCCCATCCAGTTGTGAATGATATTTGTACAGGTCTCTCAACTACTAAATTTGTGTCTTTGCTAAACCCACAATATTTGTTCAGTTCATGATCTCTGAAGGCTAAATACGCTTAAGAAGGAATCCAAGTATTTACAGCATTGCCACCTTTTTTCTTTTAAATGGATAAAAACTGCTGACATGTCTGCTCATTTAATCTGGAAATAATTAATTCCATTTCTAAAAACTATACCTTAATTAGAAGATTGGTCACCAGTTGGTCACCAGTTGGTCACCAAAATGAGTACTGAGCCATGGAACATATGAGGTATTGCCCCTCTGCTCATTGATGTACAAGAAAGATGATACCTTTTCTCCTTATTTTTTTCTTTAAGTGTGCTGTTCCTGACTTATGTATGGCTTTTCAGCTTCTCTCAATTAACTGTACCATTTTTGGATAATTTGAAATACCACCCTGTTTCAGACTTCCATCTATCCTTTGAACAAAATTTTACTCCACATTTTCTATCCACTTTTATTCTTTAGATTTTTCTCTTATTAACATTGATAATCACTTTTTTTTTCTGGCAATGTATTGTTTCAACAGTCAGAATAATATGAATACAAATGAAATCTATCAAAAAACAAACACTTATCAGAATTTTTTTTTTCTTCTAATAGTCAATTTTTTTTTTCCTTCCAGTTAGAGCCCCACAAAAATTATAAAGGGACTTGTAATAAAAAAGTATTTTAAAAATCAACTTTTAGAGATACTTTATGGTATACAAATTTTAGCTGGTCAAAACTTGAAGCCTAACATTGACGTGTGTGACAGATGTGTGAACAGTGATTCTGAGTTCTGAACTTTTGACAATGACTTAATTTTTTCCTCTGCATTTTCCCTCTCTGTATAACAAAGATGTCAATTCTTATTATTAATTCTGCTTTATGTATGAGAAGGACCATATAACATTTCTACAGGGTTTTTGGTAAGATAAAATCACTGCATCAGGACAATACATATAATGGATAATATTTACAAGGAGAAAACATTAAAGTATTTCAAACTTACATCTAAACTGCTGTAAACCAGGTGTTGCTATTACTAAGTTTTGGGAAACCAATCTAAGGAGAAAAACGATTTGTATGGATTCATTCAGAGGTGTGAAAGATAGATAGATGGTTTTGCTAGTGGTACATATGCAAATGTTTCTTCTTTCTGTTAAATGATTTATTTTTCCAGAAGCTTCTGAAAAAAGACAAGCTCTCAAAAAAAGTGCATTAAAAAAGTGAGACTCTGCTAATAATGTCTAAAGAAATAAAAATCTACTTCAGAGAAATTCAGTAGGCAGTCTGCATATTCTAATGATAGCAGTGTGAATTACAGATAGCACACAAGCGATGTAGCAAGGCCACACAGCACCTTGCAATTTAGAATTTGTCAACATTTTGCAGTTTCCCTTGTGACTCACCACTTGGTTGATGTTTCCCATTTATTGTTTACATAGGCTTAAGCTTTGGAACATCCATGCAAAACAGCACATTCGAGGTTTAAATCAGTCACACATAATGAGAAATTTCAAATCATTCCAAGCAGTTAATTTAATATTTTATAAGGAAAATTCAACTTGAGTTGTGCAGTTACATTTGCAAGAAGATCAGGAAGGACAGCAAAAGCAGGAACCCATACATTACTGGTGATATAGAGATAAACTGAAAAAAATGTGAGATTGCGTATCTGAAGTCTGCAACAGCTGTGCTCATACTTAACGTGTAGGTTTCATTCATTAAATATATGTATGACATAAATATGCTAATCCTGTGCCTCTGTCAGTCTGCAAAGAGGCTAAGAGGGGTAGAAAACATAATTAAAAAGTGTGTAGGTGTTTCTGTTAAAATAAATTTGCTGATAGTGTGAAATCTGAATTTCTAGCTTTCCTTATTTTAATTTTGTGCTGCCTGGACCCTGAGTATCAAAATAAGGGATTTCCCTCTCTTTCTCAAGCCAGTCAGAGTCCCATATTATGGTGAACACTGAGACTTTCCAGGCAGCAGCCAAGATGCCACTGGAGAAGAAATAGAAAGAATGTCAAGAAATTCCATTCCTAGCTCTTTACTCCTCATAATCTGATTTCTTTTTCCTTTTTTCATGTGAAGCTGTGCACTTTCCAGTGACACATGAAACATGGCTCCACAATTGGTTGCTAAAGAGCAGTAACTTCCCTACTTACTTCCTTACTTACACAGAGCATTAATCAAGAAATTGGAGTAGCCTAGGGTTTAGTGGTTTTTTTTTCTTTTTTTGATCATTGCTAAATATATCCAGAGTACTCTAAAAAAAAATCTGAAAAAGGAAATTAAAATCTTAAGTAAGTCTGTCCACAGTGATTTCAGGACTTGATTGTGGATTTCATCCTGATGGTGTTGATTTTAGGGACTACTACATCAAAGCATGAATGGTTTAGCTGCAAGCTCATGTTTACTACTTCACACAACACACTTGTTTCCCCGAAAGCCAATTCTGATTCAAATCAATTTAATTAAGTAACAAAGCTGGTTGTCATGGTAACAACACTACTAATTTGTCATGGCAAATACTCTGTGAGATTGACCAGTTGCTAAGCAACAGCCAATGGGCTTGAAGACAGAAGATGACAAATTCTATCTGGTGCAGATGTTGTGATCCAGCCTTGAATTAGGCCTCTGTTCAGAGTGGATTCTCAAGAGAGCATCACCTGGATAGCTTAATAGCAACACAGGGAGTAGCATGCCACAACAAATTATATTGCTTTGTACTTTTAAAAATGTATTTCAGGGAAAAGCTAGTAAAATAAAGTAATTTGATGCTCCGTGTCATCTTTTTTATTTTCCTGTTACAGAATATATGGTGATGATTCAATCTTACTGTACTTGGCTTTGCATATGCATATTTACATTGCTGAAACAGTCTTTTATTCATCTTTGTACAAATGATACATAAAATTTAGGCATGCAAGCACAAAACAAGTGGATTATGGCTAAATCACCTCAACGAAATCTGTTTGGAGTAATGTGCATAATTCACTCACAACAATGGAGAACAATTTATTTTTAGTTTATTATTCTTTCTCTCCAGATAGCCTGCAACTTCACAGTTTAAATTTGATTTACTTTTATTCATGAGAGAAAATTCATTATTCCCCTCATAGAAAGTACTACAAATATTTCAGGCTGTTGGTATCTTCCTACCTGTACCTGCTTCTGACCTGAAATCAGACTAAGTGTAATATAATGTCATGTTGTCAATGCATGACTTCAATTTATCCTACTAGCTAATTTCTCTCAAATCTTTGTTTAACTGTCTTCTAATTTAAAAACTCACTTGAATTTGGGAATAATTTAAATATTGTGTGCAGTTCTATCATTAGGCCTAAATCTAAAACCTACTTGTAAACGTAGTGATTTGTCTGCCAAATGAGCCAAATTTGCAACAGACAAAGAAAAATAAAGAAATTTGTGAGAGTAAGACTAGAGGCTTTAAGACAAAAGTTGATTGATTTACAGTTCATTGGAAAATATTGCTATCAGAAATGCTTTGTGAAACAGGATTGGTTTTTCTAGGATTTCGCTTGCAAATCTAAAGAAAATTTCTGACAGTTTTGAAATGCTTGGGTTTTAGGTTATTTTAGAAATTTCATTTCTTCATGGAAGCTGACTTTTCAATTAGAAATAATTTGCCAAATTATAATCATAACAGAATGACAAGTGCTCTAATAGAACAAAGACTCAAGCATTGAAATCAAAACAAATCCTTCTAATTTTCTGAAGCAAGAGATCTAAATGACCCAAAGTTCCCCTTCTTTGCTCTACCATCATATTCTTTTCTGTGAAATCACTCTTGCTGGCAGAAAAATTTAAAAATTCCTGAAAAACCCGAGTGTGACAGATATTCCAGCCTCCACACATTTCTAATAAGGACAGTACAATAGTTTCTTAGTAGATTCATTACAATTGATTGTTGACAGGAAGATCCAGACAAGAACTTTATATTACGCTTTATGATATTTAATTGAATATATGCAGCAACAATTTTGCAGTTTAAATAAAATATTATCAGAACCAAAACAAAGGTTTGTTTTATTAGTTTCACTGCAAATGCAATACTTGCAATAAAAATGAAATAAAATATGATCTTTCATTGCATTAGAAGAGGGCTAAAATTAACCAAATGAACAATCCAAACAAATTTTGACCAAAAAAAATAAAATCAACCTTTTAAAATTAAGTTTGTAAAGTTACTATACAAATACAGGGAGAATAATCCTCATCAAGTTTGATTAAAAGGGTGCTCTTCTGCAGAAAATTAGCTACAATATTTCCTGCAGTATTGACAGAAAATATGAAAGCAGTATCCTCGTGCAACTTAAATGTCATCCATTCATTATTTCAAGCCCCTTGTTAGGCTAACTTTTTATATAATTTTGTTTGGGGTGTCTGTGGCAAGGCTTTGGCAGTAGGGGTTTTGCAGGGCATTGTCTCTGTGGGCAGAACTGGGGAAGGAAAGGTAGTGTTTTGATGTTTGCCTTTTGTTTCTCACTAACAAAATCTATTTTATTTAGGAAAAAAAAGTAAATTAATTGTCCTCAAGTTGAATCTGTTTTGCCAATGACAGTAACTGGTAACAAATTGTACTGTCTCAATCTCAACACATGAAGTTTCTTATCCTATTTTCTCCCCCAGTCTTGCTAAGCAGAAGGAAGGAAGGAGGGAGCCACTGGTGTAAGCATGGCCATTTGCCAGGTCTAACCCACCAGGTAAAGACAATCCAGCCCGTGAAAAAAAATCACATGTAGTGAGTGCACTGGCAAATGGGGCCAAGATTTCATGCTCAACAGCAGTACCTTCCAGTTTTCAGAGTCTGAAAATTATTTTAACATTGAAAAAGGAGTAGACAACATTTTTTTTTTTTCTCTCCTCTGAAAGCTGCATAAAATCCTAATATTGTACCAGGAGAAAAAATAAACAACTAAAGTCCTTTGAAATACAATTGGAAAGTGACATTACATACAAGAATATTCAGAACACCTTGCATACATTTGCCTTTGGCCCTGAAACTGGCATTTAGGTACTCTAATAGAACATTTGTGTGCTTTCAGTGACTAATTTGAGCATCTCAGTTTACACAATCTTTTTGTTTATGAAACTCATAGGCAGTTACATATTTTTAATATTATTTGATGAAGCGGACAATTCAGAGATAATTTAAACTCTGTAGTAGAGGGAACAGAATGACTCCATCTCTTGCATCAGGCCTGCTGGTAAGACAGAACATACCTTTTCAAAGCTTTTCATTTTTTAAAACACCAAAAAATTGGAGGAGCCATGAAATCCTTAAATAAATTATTACACTGGTTAATCATCAACTTGCTCCTTCTGGCCAGACATCTGAGGACTGATATTTGCTTTCTTTACTTCCTGATCATATGCTTTTCCATATCATATGAATCCTGGTAATTTCTAACTCCTTATGATGTTCCTTTTCAAAATTAGTTTCTTCTTCAGAGAGGATTTGTGATTTGCAGTTTTGACTGCTAGATATGGAATATCGTGGTTTGAAAAGTTAAAATAAATCTTATTCTAGCAAGTCCAAATCATTGTAATATCTAGGTTATTTGTCAGAACTGTCTTTCTCATTATTCACCACAGAGGGTTCTTTTGTGTGTGTAAATCTTAACAAGACTGTGTCATTTTGCATAGTCCTGTTCAGGTCATGACTTGACTCAGGACAGAAAGATGGAATCCAATAGAAAAAACAAACCAGATTATTTTTTCATTAGAATTCTTTTTCAAAAACTATCAAGTTAGAAATCTTTTAATTAATTCTCTACCTGACATATTTTTTAATCCTAAAGAAATCAAATACCTTTTAGAAATCTTTGCCAATGAAATCATAAACTCAATAAAAAAAAAGTTTATTTGATAATTTTTTCATTAAGCTATGTTGATTGACAGTGTGACATTATTTTAATTCTTCATTGATTTCATCTCCCATCACCCTGATGTAGTAGCTCTATGTCCATTTAATGAGATGACATTTTTGTTTGCTGTAGTATTTGTCCTTCTCAAGCAGTGGCACAAGAACCATTTTTTTCTAGAACCTCAGATTTTTTTCAGTCTTCCAAGAATAGTTCATCAGTCTGACATTCCTTTGAACTTAACATGGGTGAAGTATTTTATCATAGTTAAAATTTTTTTCTGTTATAAACTGTTATGCTGCTCCTTTCCTTTCCTCTCATTACTACTGTAAGAAAACCTGTTCTGCTGTTCTTTAGTTAAACAAGATCCTTCTTTCTAAGAACAGATGCAAAGTATACACTGGAGAATTCTTCCTTTTCTACAGTGTTACTGACATTTATATTGTCCCCATTTGGTAAACTTGGCCCAGAACTTGCCCCCAGGACAGACTTGTGGGGAATGGAAAGAAATGGAAAGTCTGGGGGGAGGAATTAAGAAGACTGCAACCATTTCATCACTTCTCTCAGTGCAAGGCATATATTGGGGGTTATACATCAGACTAAGGCTTCTTGTCACCTCTTCCTTTCTTTCACACATGCCAGCAGTCCCTACACCAGTCCATCACCAGAAATCAATTTTGCTTCTCTGCAATAGTAACAGCAAGGCTAAAAAATATTTTTTTCTGTTTAATGCTGACTTCCCTCATCTTAGGAATAACCAAATGTCTGAAAGTGGCACACAGTTCAGAAATTGTTTTTCTTAATTGATCTGACACTTAAAAGCATTTGTTTCAAAAGGTTAAAATCTGTTCTTATAACTAATCTTATTTTCTCTAAAGCCCCTTTTCTCTAGCAAATGGCTGGTCTGGCCTCTGGCTGACTTTCTGTCTTCACAAATTTCTCTAAAATTCACTATCCTCCCATCTTTGGTTTCAGCAAGGATCCCTGAGAAGACTCCTATGAATCCATCATTGAGAAGGCAACCAGGGAACTCAGCCATTTCCTCCAGAAGAAAACAGTTCTGCCAGATTCTCTGAAAGTATATTCTCCTCCCAAGGCAAGCACAGAGCTCCCATCGGCGCTAATGCACACACAGAGGTGAATATTCCCATTTGTGAGAGATCGTAATTTAATCACCATTAGCTTCAGCTTCTGGCAGTGTTCAGAATGAGTCAAGTCCTATTGCTTCTCATTGCTAGAACGCAATAAACAAGAGTTAAACTCTTTAAAGGCAGCTTTGTTCTTCTGTCAGACAACTGCTGAACATTTGTATAAAATGTAACAACTACAAAGAGGTATTAGAATCTGAGAAAGACAAAGGCCCAAATTAACCTTAACTATCGAGTGTCTATCAATGACTCTGTCTCAACTACTTCAAAATCTCTTTTCAGGTGTCTATAGAACAGTTATATTAGTAATTCAAATTCATCTGCAAGATGAGTGAATTTGCATTTTCCTAGTGTTTGAGTGGAAAAAGCTGTAATGAAGCAGAATTGTCACTTCACTTTCAACTTTTTCACAGGTAGCAATAATTCAAGAATACGTCACAGAGTAAGTGGTTGTTGCTTGGTTTTTGTTTTTTTTTTTTCTATCCAGAAAATAGAACCTTCCTAAGAAAACTTTACAGGCTTACACACACACATACACACATAAAGATAAAAAAACCTAAAGAAAAAAAAAAGCACTTTTATGAAAGCTATCCATCAAATGTCAAGGATAATAATCAATTTTTTGTCACAATGAACTGATAAAAGCTTTCAGTAATAATGTCATGGGGAAAAAAATTTGTGTTGGAACTCGTAACGCTCAGCCCTGATATCAAACGAATTCATAAAAGCTCAATACCACTGTAACCCTCGGAGGCATGACAAAACACAATTTCTCATCCACAGGATATGGAATAATTCCTTCTTTTTATTTTTTTTTCACAGAGGGAGAAGCAAAAGGAAAAAATCTGAATTTCAAAAAAAAATATTACACGATCCTGCTTATGCAGGTGAACATTACCGATCATTTTGGTCGCCGATATCAAAAACCGTTATGGTGATTTCTCTCACATCATGCAAATGGCTGCATAATGTCTACTCCTCTTGGAATGTAAAATCAAATCAGCATTCTAATGATACAAGCCCGTGATGAGCTTGGAAATAAATATGCAGAAGCGCATAAAAAAAAAAAAATCAAGGCAATCAAGGAGAGCCAGCGTCCTAGCTTGGACTATAAATCTTTGTCTGTTTCAATCGTAAAGCTGGCCGAATCAGTGTAAAATTCGAGCAGGGATGTCATCAATTTCTGTTAACCTCTCTATTCTTCTTTGTGTTGGTGGTGCAGTGATGGATTGGTTTTGTCACTTGTGCTCAGTTCACAGTATGTTAACATGGAAGGGTGCAGTCAGGTTATGAAGAAGGGTTATTACTGTCCCAGCTCTGACCTGGACTTACTATCTTTTCTAGTATCACAAAGCCTTACTGTCTTTGGGAGTGCGAAGCAGCATCCTTTGAGCTGCCTAATGCTAAACAGAGCAGCCACACTTTTTTCTTTCAGTTGCTTTGCTATAGTCCTTTCCAGATGCTTTGCTTCAGCTTATAGGCCTATTCTTTTCTACTGTTTTTTAATTAATAAATAAGGGAGATGCTTATTAATCCAGCTAACAGTGCAGGCAGAAAAGTAATGAATGACTGGATTACGTTAAGAAGAATCTATGATTTGCAAACACAAAAAGATTAATAATTTTACAATCTCTAAATAACAAAGCACTGGTAATAAAACAGAGGCAATAATATAAAGTCATTAGCATGTAGTGAATGCAAAAATATTTCAAGGAGTGGACTAACAATTCTTCTTTCATGTTGTCTTGATCATGTGTTTAGTAAGGGTATTTAAATTGCGCTACCAAATTTCAGCAGTGAATTTAATGAGTTAGGGTGTTCTTCAGATCTTGTTTTCTGCTTCTTTGCTGTATCAATGCACTTGCTGCAATCTCTACTGCACAGCACTCAGACACCTGGCCCTACTTCAAAAACTCACAAGCTCAACTTTAAGAAACCTCAGGCTCTATTAATGTCAATGGAACTGCTCAAGTGCTTAAGTTAAGCATGTTCCTAAATGCTTTGTTGGAAGATTGTAATAAATTCTAATTCAGAGCCCAATGAAATCTTTAGGAGTCTTTATATTGACTTCAGTGGGCATTGTATCAGGCTAATAGAGCTCAACACCTAGCAGAACTGAGCCTTTAAACAGTTGGTTCATTTCACCACATAAGTGGTTGTTTTAGTGGTGGGTGAAGTGATCCCTATGTGTAGTATTTAATATAGTGTGTTTCAGCTTGTTAAGTTAGTAAAGTGCTTTGGGATCACTTGAGATGAAAGGTACAATACAAATGAAAGTTATTATTACACTGCCAGAAGTACCTTTTTTTTTTTTTTTTTGGTGAGTGAAAAATCACATTAAAATCAGTGCTTTAAAACAAAGGAAACAGAACATTATAAAAATTCTGTATCTATTTGCTTCTATAAAGAAAAGCCAAGTGGAACAAAATAACTCCTGCAATAGGTAGTCTGGGTCCTGCAGAAAAGCTGAACAATTGAGGGTCAATGGCATTTTGTAAGTGATGCTTTTGCTCTTGACAAATTGGACCCAGAATATAGGAGTAAATCTGGTCACAAATGTCTGCCACTTCTCAGCGCTGTGTTGGCTGCTCAAAAGCAATTAAGTGAAGTGGATGCTCAAGTCCCATTGAATGTCCCAATTAACAATTAGCAAGACTTGTGCTCTTAAGGGTTTTTGGAGATCTTACACAATGGAGCAATGACAAAGTCACATGAAGGAGAATTTCTATATCCTTTCTATAGGAGCTATTTTTAAAGTCATATAAAAATCCTGAATTAAATATAATAGAGAACCAATAAGAAGCAATTGTTTTGTCATAGCTTATTTTACTATTCATCATTGAGTGCAGGAATGTAAAAGAAGCCTAACCAGACATCAGACTCAGCAATCTATCCAAATACAAACTGATACAAGTTTCCCAAGCAATTTTTCCATTAAAAATATATTCCTATATTTGACATTCTTAAGACATCTTGGGGTAGCAAAACACTGTATATTAACAACAAAACCAGAGGTAAGTTTGCCATGAGAAAGTTTTTCTGTGCAGTCGGTCTGGCTTGCTTTCCTCCCAAGTTTATTTTTTTCTTCTCATGAATTTAAGCAAAACAACATGTTCAGTGACAGCTACAGAGGCTCCAAAAAAGGAGTCAAGAAAGAGTCCTAAAGAAGTCATACTGACCTTACTGATAAATTCCACCTTGGAAAGCCCTTCAAGAGCCATTGAATACAAAAGGGACTGTACATGCTTATGCTGTCCCTGTCCCATGAAAGGGAATTTTCTCTTAGGAAGGGAATATTTCAGCCCATCTACCAGCTCAGATGTACCCTCACCCACTGAGTGCCGCCCTGTACACATGTAAAGAGAGCAAATGCAATCTGCCACAAAAAGGCCTTGTAATAGTCTCCAGAGACATGAATCCCATTAAATTAATTATTGGATTGCAAATATTTTTAGCAGGATGCCCATTTACTGCTATATTTGCCTTAAAGGTTCGAGTTCTTGATTACATAATGATATACAAATTAAATGCAATTTCAAATTTAAACCTGTACAAGTGTCAGTTACCAAGTTACCCTGTTAATCCCATGAGGCTGCCCAGAGCACAGCTGGAAAGTGTGCTATTGTGCAGACAGTGCATTCCTTACTCCAAGAAACTCTTATTGAAGGCATTATGGCGATTTATTTATTGTTATTTAGTCTTATTTATTGTTAGTATTGCAGAGTCCAGTGAATTCAGACATAAGACTGGACCTGATACAATAGATGCTGTGCAGAAATAAGGATCTAACAGGACTGCATGGCTCTGCCAAATTTAAAGGCAAGATGAAACAATTTTTGTCATCTAAATTGATCTTAAAATCAAAGAATCCCAGGCTGCTGTAACAGGATTCTTCTGCATTTGGGAACTCTCCTTCTGCAGGAGGAGCTAGCTTAGCTTTTCCTGACTTCCATGAAATTTGAGTATTGTAACTGGCACTTTGTGAAATAAATATGGATCACCTCAATCAAGTAGAAATATGTTCTATGCGTGTTGTTAATAAGAAAATATAATTTCATTTATTTGTGAAAAATTAATTAGGAACACAGTCAAAATAATTTAAGGACTGTAAGAATCTTTCTGAAAAATTCTCTGTATTTTTCTAAGGCTTTATTTAAATTCTAAAGCTGTTTGCACTGTTTTGGATGAAATCCTTGACATGTTGACAAGGGGTTTTGCAAGACCTAAACCAATGGAGGTTTGTTGTTTCCTAAGGTACAATCCTGAGAAGCCTGCAGAGGGTCTGGATGTTTGTATCAACCATTTATGAGTTTATCAGTGGACTATGGGACTTTGTGTTTTGGGCCCACATTCAGTTTAAAGAGAAAGTAATTTGTAACGAGGCCTAATTAGCAAATGATCACTTTGCTGTCTTGCTCAACAGTTATTTAAATCAACACTCTCCAAAAGGAGAAACAAAATGCAGAGCCACCAGAAACCATAGACACAAACATTAACATGCAAATTCAAACACAGATACACAGGATGTTTACTGAGACAGAAAAAAGTTTTTCCTAATAATACAGAGTAACTTTAAAATAGAGATTAATGCATGTTGAATGCATGTTCCTCACCCTTCAGTTTTCCTTTTTGTTTTAAAATTATTTTGACCTTGAGCCTATTCTGTAATCAAGGTGTTTGATAAGTCAAATCCTTCAGAGGTGTAAGGAAAAAGCACTTTTTAGAATGTTAAACTGGTTACACACAGGGTGCATTTATTGCTTTAGAGAAATGTCATAGATGTCCTCTAACCTTTTTTTTTTTTTTTTTTTAGGAACGTATTTCTTGGATGATTTTTTTCAAGGACTCAGGTCAGGAAGAATCTACCCCAAGGGTAGTTGGAGGGAAGAAAAAATAACAAGGCATGGTGGCACCTGGGGACCACAACATTGTTCACATCCTCTGTAATCATCAGTGCACTGCTCAGCTGCTTTGGTAATTTACATAATACCATCCTGACACGTTCACTTCAGTTATCCATCACCACTGGGATGGTGTTGCTGTTTTCTTGCTTTATTTTCTTTCTCCCTATCTGTCTCTCTCTGTGCCTTTCTTTCTCTCATTGTGCCTTATGTTTATCTGGCCAAGCAAAAAAGATTGATTTCACATTGTTTCTGCCCTCCTTGTTCAAGAAATATGATTTTGGCAAATGATGAGGCAGCCAGCACAGCTAATAAGCAAAAATGCACATATAGAGATTTTATTCTCTACATTTTAATGAATGGCATCTTTAGGGGAACTGAGGAGAAGGAGGAGAAGAACAATAATTTAATGGATGCTGAGATGGGGGACAGAGTCAGTTTAATAAAGCTAAATTTAAATTATATGATGGACTTTATCCACATGTAATCATGGCAAAATCTGCAACATAGGACTGGACACTGAGCTTAAAATAAAAGCCTAAAGCTTTGCTTCTTGAGTTGCATTTTCTCAGCAGTTAACAAGAGAGAGGTAACATTTCATTTTTCTAAATGTAATTTTTATTGTCACGTGACAGATGAATTGGCTGTCTGAAAACATGATCAATTTCTGCAGTCCTACCTACTGAGCTCTAACTACAGGCTTGTTCTCCCCAGCATTATACCTTTGTACCCCTTTGACTTTAATGGTATTGTTCCTGATATACATCACTGTAACTGGTATTGACAGCTATGCCCTTGTGTGCACCCTTGTCTATCACCCTTGTGTATGACAAGGGTGCTGCAGTCACCTTCCCACAAGAAGGGAAAACTCTAAGACACAGGGAAGGACCACTGAAATGGGGATGTGGACAACCTATTTATTGTTACTTTCTGTAGCCTATTGGGGTGATTTTTTCATTCCCTCAAGCACTCATTCCTGGCAGTGAAAACCCAGAGTAACTTGGCTACCAGGACTACCCACTGCATGAAGCTAAAAGACAACTTTTAAGGCAACATGGTACTTGGTGCAGGAAAGGATAAAAGGCACTTGTGTTGCTGTCCCTGAATGAGCATCAGGAATGATTCCTTGTCTCTGTAAACTGATGTTCCAACTAAATATTTACAGGGCAAAAAAAAACTTGCAGAAGTAAAAGTATGATGGTATTTAAAACCAGTGCCACCAGCCCCCCAAAAGACAGTTTCATTCACTTAGAATTTCTAAACCCATCCCATTAAAAGTTAATAATAATAATAATAAAAATTCAAAAATCTATCTATACAAAGGCATGAATAGACCTGTTTTCTTACAGTGTTTTCATTATTAATGTAGATACTTCTCAGTTTTGTACCTCAAGTTAAGTGGGAAGAACCTGAGCCTCAGACTTTTTTATATGGAAACTTTGTATTCAATCCCTATTGTGTTGAAATACTGGGACAAGTAAGACAGCTACATATATATTGAAGGAGAGGTGGGGACATACAGAGAAGGATAACAACCTCAGGCAGAGCTCCACAGTTTGCATTCATATGCACTACATTATTTAAGCAACTGTATTAATTTGGTAATTACACTCTGGAAGAGTTGATCCTCTGTAAGGTCAGGGTCTTCTGCAGCTAAAGACTTTGCATAAACTTATGGCTTGTCTTCATCAAATCCATGGTATGAATGGATTTCTAAAATCCAATATGCAAAGTAAAAGAAAAATATTTTTTAAGGAGCAAATCCTTCCACCTCTAAAAACTTCACATAAAAAATAAAAGAAGCATTTATTATAGACTGCAATCACATTTATTAAGACTATAGTTGCATTTCATACCAGAATCTCTCCTAAAGGTTCCTTATACGCTTTGATTCTTCTTTCACAAAAAGACCTTTTTCTGATAAAATTATAGGATTTTTTGAAGACTTCTCTGAGTTCAGATTTCAATTAAATCCTGTCTCCTTATATATCAGCTTTGTATGGTAGAAACAAATTCAAGGTACTGTCCTGCAAACACTGACACAATGAGATAAGAGAGCACTCGAATGTTCTCAAGTATAGGCTCCACTAGAAAAATTTAGCCTTGGCAAAATCAATTTATTTCATGTGTATTAACACTGCTTTATGCTAGGGCTGATTTTTTTGTTTCCCTCTGAGGGCAATTTTTTTTTTTTTGTGGAAGAGGGACTTCATTTTGACACCAAAAAAATGTCATCCAAACTCCCTTGTTTAGAAAAACCTGTCTTTGTGCAGAGCAAATACACAGAACATTGAAGTAGCTCAGTAGGTATGCAAAATGGAGGAATATAGGAAGATTCTTCTGAGGTCTCATAGAAAGACTGGAGAGCACTGATTTCTCTAAGATCAGGTCTAAGGGGAGCACTGGTCCCTCTAAGGACCTTGAAACAAGATTTTACAGAAACTAGCCCAAACACTCAGAGATAACTACAGAGAGCATGACTTTTAACCTCTGCAATATTAATATTCTGTTTTTATCTGATAAGCTCTGGCATTTCTTTAACACAGTGGACAAAGATGGCATAATGAGATATGAGTACTGATCTTAGATTTGGTATTCTGATCTGTTCATGATAATTCTAAAGCTACAGAATTGTAGGTGAACCTTTAGCAAACTCAGATATTTGTTGTTATTCATGCTACAACTTACTCTTTCTTGCACATGAGACTCAGGCACCTCTTTAACAAAACTAAAAAGCGTCTTTTAATGCGTCTTTAGACCTATTTTATAGGTTTTGTAAGGGAAAAAAGTAGGTATGAAACAGGTGAATGCCATACTGTTATTCGGCTTTCCTGACACTGGGCTGGAGATGTTTGTTTCCAGTACAGTTCACGTTAATGTGGCTGTCATCATAGCTCCTGGAATAGCTTATGAGAGGCTCAGTTCAGGCAACAATTTATGTTGTTCCAGAGAGTACAGCCAGCACAGTTAAAGGAGACCTCCTGAGCTCTGGGGCCCTAAATCTTCAGCCACTTGACATTAGTGAACAGCATCAACTCTGTTTCCATTTTCCACAAGAAGAAGAAAAAAAAAAACATAGACTGCTTTTAATTTCCTATTTTTTTCAAAGATGGGAGAAAGCCATGTTGGCAACTGATACCAGTGTGACCTCTCTGTGACTGACAGAAGGTTCATCACTGCGTGCTATACCTGTCACCTCTGTAATGTATGTAGGCTCAGCTGCCCAGTGATTTCTAAGTGAATTTCCATCCCTGACCTATAAGCTGTAACCTGTGGGTGGATTGCATGTAAAGCAGCTTCACTGGTGAGCTGTGCAGATGTTGACAAGGTGTGGGAAATGAATATGAAAAAAGATTAGGGTTTTCCAACCTCTATATTTAACAATGGTGCTTGACTGACCATTCAGCAAAAAGCTGCACAGATATGATAAAGGTAAAGAAGTCCTTTGTTCGAGAGATTGGTGTGCAAGGAACACATTTCTAGTGGGAACCTTTTCTGGGTCTGGTGCCTTCAGCATCTTAAATGTGATACAATAGTTAAAATTATATAAAACTGACTGTATTTCCTAGATGGTTTCACAGACTCAATAAATTACTTTACTAACTCTTTTACTTTCATGGTCTAATTCAGTATAGACTGTATTATTTTTTAATAAATTTACAAAACCCAGAAAAATCCATGTGGAATTTTTATCTATAGAGTTCTCATGAAACAACTAATACTGTGCTTTTGTCAGCTGAAAGTTGGAATGGTTCCTATGTATTTCCCCTTGATTAAAGCACACAGATACTGAATTCCCAAAAAAAACCAGAAATCACAGGAGCATTTGGTACTGTTTCCTTCTGTGTCCACAAGGCTACAGGCAATGAAGCCAATGAACTACAGATTTACTGAGACTTCATGCCCATACATTAAAAAAAAAACAAGCAACAACCAACAACAACAACAACAAAAAATCCCAGCTCAATTCAGCAGTTTCTAGTACTATAAAGTTACTTTGTTTGGTCTGGATTCTATGATACAAATTGAATTAATATGAAGACACAAATGGTTCATTTTTGTTCTTTTAGGGAGGAATCTTTCTAACTTTCTACTGTGATAAAGAAAACCATTAGATTCCGACAATGTGAGGAGAAGGAAACCACTTTTATTGAAATAGGAACAAAATTATAGTGTTAGACACTGAATCCAAGAGATAAAATATTACATCTAATAAACATGCTACATATGGGATTAGAAATGAGCCCCTGGAATTACAGAACAATAGAAGTTATAGAAAAACAATAATATTAGTTTTGAAAAATAATAACTAAAGTTCCTACCATGTTTAAGAAAAAAATGTTTACATTCTTGTTAAAGCACCTAAACAGGATGAAATCACTTGATTTCCTGGAGCGCCAAGAGTTGTATTTTAGGTCTAGGTCTGCCAGCCTTACTCCTGCCTGCTGTCTCATTTATCTAAGCACAATTACTTCTGCAAGTGACTGGATCACTTGGTGAGATTGTGATCTTAACTGAGCATATACAGTCTTCAAAGACAAAAATAGGTAACCATCCAGCTCTCCTGGATATTCAGCATTTCTGCATTTGAAAATATCTCCCTCACTGTCCATTCAGAGGCAGGTAGCCAATGTATTGCCTGGGACTAAAACCATGCTGCTGATAGACACACACTTCATTACAATTTGATGTGGCCAGCATTGCTTAATTAAGTACATAATCAAGCACTCATGTCTGCTCCTCCTGCTTGCATCTCTTCTTATCACTTTGTAATTTTCTTATCCCTGCCAACAAAGGGTGAAACAGCAGCACATAAACATCCACCCCCTCCTTCATCAGCCCCGCATTGTGATGGGTGTTTGTGTAATCGTCGTAAAAATTTTGTAAGTGTGTATGGAGGACACCTTTAAATGTTACTTAAAAAGAAACTTCCTTGGAGGTCAATAGAGTCCTTCCACTACTGATTGAAAGATCACTTGTTCTATTTTTTTACCAGGTTACTTCTATACTTCCAATAGATCTTTAGAGATGAATGATGAACTTTTGGATGCTGGAGTCAGGTGTCTGGTTTTTAGCTGCACTCTGACTTTCTGATGACCTTAAAGAAGACAGAGTCTTCCCAGAGACAAGAGAAAAACTAAACCACATAAAACCCCACAAACAAACTACGCCCCAAACAAACAAAAAAACCAACCAAAAAACACCCCAATATTTTCTGAGCAGTCATTCAGGTGTTTGAGCTTGCTGTTCCTGTGCTCACTTGCCCATCCATCCTACACTGAAGGGCTATAATCCTGTATGGGAAGGACCTGGGAAAACTTGCTGGATCAGCCCTGGGAAGGTGTCACAGGACAGCATGACAGAATATGTGGAGGTTGCCTCAGGCCAAGACAGCCAAGCTAACCTTGTTCCCAGCTGCCCATGCTGCAGGTAGGAATGTAGCTGGGGAAAGGCAAGCTCAAGCTATCTTTCCTACTGTTATCAGCATTCCCATAAAGCCAGTGGGAACCCAAACATGGGCTTGTGTGCAAACCCTTTGGATGCTAGGTGAACTTGGACTCCAACATTGCTCTGCGCCTATGCTTAGACTATAACAAAAATTAAATCTCCACACCTCAGAGCTCTACGTAGTGATGATAACAATCCTTTATTTCTCCCACTCTTTGCCTGTAATTATCTACTTAGCATTCAAAACTTTTGTCTCTTCCCACGTTTTCCAGAGCCTAGCACAATTTGAAACTGATCACAGGCAGGATCTCTGGACACTACTCTAATGCAAATAATGCTAATGATAAGAGCAATGCCCCAAGGGTGTTGCAAAGCTATCCTAATATCCAAACCTGATTGTAATTTTATTTAGACTTTATATTACTGACTAAGAGCATTTATCTTCTTGCCATGTGCGGGCATGCAGTTAGTGCACATTGCTTATGGGTTTCCAAGATAATGTAATGCAAACAAATCATATATCGTCTGAAAATGAGTCAGGCCCACATTTCAACTTGATTTGATTTACCGTCACCTGTGTTGCAACGACTGCTAGTCTGTTGAAATAATGAAAGAAAGAGAATAAGGGCTTTTAAGGCCAGTGTGGGAAAGTACCTGTTATATAAGCATCTTTGAAATGCAGAGGGGATAAAAAATTAGTTAGAAGTCTTAGAGAACTGGAAATTAAAAAAGCTATTCCTCATCTGGAAAGGGACCATACTTGCTTTCATGGATGCCAGGATGGATTCATTTGATAAAAATTGCTCGGCTTTAGTCTTGTACATACTCAAGACTGACTCAGATGTGTGGAAACAAGTGAAATCTCTCATACTCAGCTCATACCACATACCAAGTTCAAAGTGGTCTTTCCTGATGCACAATACAGAACTATAGTAAAACCTCCAAATCCCTACCTGCATCAGTGTTTCTCAGCAGTTCTCAGTGAGGGCTAAACTGAAAAGAAAATCCAAATCCTTGTGAACAGCACAGTGACCAGCCCACTTATCTTTCTGGGATGGTCAGGATTTGAGCCAGGCTGTAATACTAAGGAAGTTGGACAACTTTCTGTACAAAGGCATTTTGGGAGCTCAGATTAGGAAAGAGAGGGTTGTTTTCTTTTTTCAGTATGGATAATAAATATCTATTTTCTTAACTAACTGGCCTGGCAAAATTCTGCCTTCCCGCCCCTTCATGCACACATCCCCCCCTCAGCTGTGCCACCACTCCCTCCATGTATCTGTTTTGTGTTTTGCTGACTGGACCTGGAACTGAAAGCTGTGTCTACTGGCACTCTGTTTTGCCGGGTGTTTTTGCTGTGGATACACTCTGAACTGCTGGAATACCTGCTGTTCTTGAGCACAGATAACAAGGTAATGTAAGAAAAGATTTCAAAGGAGACACACAGACATGTTGTCTCATACCTTTTCTGCTCCTCATTATTTAAAGTCTGAGAGAGAGATGTGGGGGGAAAAAAAGAGCTCTTCGGGTCCCACGGGGCTGCAAAGACATCAGCTTGTGAATATTTCACAAGTGTATCTTTGTCCTGTAACATTGCTCTATAGTTACCTGCAGTTCAAAAGTAAGGACAACAAGGAATGCTGTATATTTCATTATTGTGCCAAGCATGGGAGCTTAAAATTTGCATTTGCAAAATCCAGTGGATTTTTCTGTTGAGGGGTTAACATTTCCGTGACAATGAGATACATTTTAAACTTAAATATAAAATCAATTTATGCTCTCAGTATGCTGCATCTTGTCCGCATCTGGTGAATTTCTAACCTGTCAGCTATGGTGAAAAGTTGGAGACTTTGTTTTGAACTGCATCTAAGTAACAAATAGCAAGGCTCCTTTGTCTAGCACTATTTTGTAGTCCCACTTCCAGCATATATGAATTAATTGTGATCATTATAATGTTAGCTATCAAAAAACATCTTAAATATGCAGATCTGTTGCAAAGTGTGCTACAGTTGTATATTTAATACTTTATAATGGGATGGCCCAAGAGAGTGTTTAGAATATGATTGCTGCAGTAACCATGACTGAGTAATCTCCAAATTTTTGGGAAGTCTTGCTTATTTCTGTTAACATGAGCGTATTTTGCATCTCAGTGCTCTTCTCTTTTTCTTTGGACCTCTTGTACATCCCAGAAGGATTAGCCTTCCTCTGTTCATCTGACTGCGATTTCATCAATTAATTCTGATAGTGAAAAATTCACAAGAACTGGGGGTTTTTATACTTCCCCTCGTGAAAGAGAAATGAGAACAGGAGGAAATGTACACAGGGAAAACTGTAATAATGAGCAGATGCAAAATACAAACTGCTTTTACCCATCTTGACTGGCAAACAAAGCAAAACAGCATCGGCACGCCTTGGAGTGCTTTGTAAGATACAAGTTGTTAAAGACCTTGTGTTTTCAGTTAGCTGATTCTGTAATAATAACTGTTGGTACTGGCAGCATTGCATCATTGTTCTTAGCAAGGAAAAGCAATTTGGCCTATTGTTTCCAGAAACAGTTTTCTCTTATAAAAACAATATAGTTGTTTAACCTAAATATAAACACATATGATGTCAATAATTTTACATATATTACAGACTGTTACATCGTCTCTAGCAATTGTCAGTGTGAACAGATAACTTCTACACGGCTTGTTCTGCTCATTTATTACCAGAGTAAAAGATGCCATGCCTGCTGTTGGCTCTCTGTGCTCTCTGCAGCAAAGTATGGCTTTTGAGAGGCACTAACTTGTCTCCATAGGCTTGAATGCATGGTTGCTTTCCTGCAATCTGGCTGCCTGCAGCTCAGTGATTTCAGGGAGAGCATAATGAGTGCACAAAAGCTTGGAATAAACTATGCAACAAAAAAAGAGAATCCTTCTCATCTGGGCTCTGACAGTAATGTCCCCTTTGGTCTATATCAAGTTTCTTTATTTTCCTGTCTTGATTCACTGCCTGTGGAATAATGATGATAATTGTTGATTTTGTCAAAAGTAAGACTTGGACAACAAATTAGGCCCAGTTCTGGGCCCCTCAGTGGAGGAAGGACATTGAGGTGATGGAGGGAGTCTAGAGAAGGGCAGCAAAGTTGGTGAATGGTCTAGAGGGTAATTCATAAGAGGAGCAGCTGAAGGAGCTGGAGGTGTTTATCCAGGAGAAGTCTCAGAGGTGACCTTATCATTCTCTACAACTTCCTGAAATGAGATTGTACCCAGTTGGAGGTTGGTCTCTTCTCCCAGGCAACAACTGACAGGATGAGAGGAAATGACCTCAAGCTGCTTGCCCCAGGGGAGGTTCAGATTGCATATTAGGAGGAATTTCTTCACAGGGATGGTTAAACATTGGAATTGACTGCCCAGGAAGGTGGTGGAGTGACTGTTCCTGTAGATGTTTAAGAAAACTGTGGACATGATACTTAGTGCCACAGTGTTGTTTACATGGCAGTGTTTGGTCAAGGGTTGGACTCGATATCAGAAGTCTTTTCCAGCCTAATTGATTTTGCGATTCTGTAATGTGAGAGCTGTATATTTATCCAAGTTAGTTGTCAGATGGAGGTTGGTATCCTCCAGATCAGCAGATAATTTGGACAGTTACATCCTGCCTTCTTGCATGATAAAGACTGCTTGTGCAAAAGGATCTCAGATTTTCTTCTGATAAGGCAGCAGGGTGGTAAATGCCCTAATGACCTTTTATCATACACACAGCATTAGTTACAAGTGACTGAGTTTGGAAGGAATTGTCCTTCTTCCATTCTTCATTCCTGCCTGCCCTACACCATGCTGCATGGTCACTATGGGCTGCAGAGGTGTTGGCTGTGTCTTGGAAGGAAAAGTAGAAAATTCTTTAGTCTTTTCCAGTGAAAGCTCTGAAATCAGAATGTAGCCCATGAAGAGGAAATCACAGTCTTTAGCACACAGCAGATGTATTAATTTGATTGCCTGAGACAGAGCAGAAACTCATACATTTTTATAGAAGGGAGTTGTATAAAGCCTAGCACAGTAGGATGGAAAGAGAAGCCATATTAGGGTTTGAGCATAGATACTATACAAGCACTGTGACACATAGGTCCTGGCATATCCTGGTCCTTTCAAATATGGTCAGACCAGAATAGAATTAAACACTGTCCCATCTTTGTCCTGCTGAAGCATCTTGTTTCTGAGTGTGGCTGCAGTTGCAGTGTACATCTGTGTGGTCACAGCTTGCTGGCCACTTCAGGAAGCACAACACATCTGGCCCCTTACCAGGTGGATTCTGTCTGATAAAGCAATGTCAAAAGGCTTGTTTCTGATGTCACCTCTGTGTTTCAGGAAGAAAATGAAGTTCCGGAGATGAACGGGGATCTGATGACATCTGCGCTGATCCAACACTGCAATTTTGCATGGTAGCTGGAGTCATGTCGTTAATGTGACCACAGGAGATGAGCCGTGTGCTGCTGATGATCAAAGTGTTCCCAATGCATTGGACTGCTTTTGTATAAATGCACTGGAGGCTATTAATCATCATAATGGAATATAATGGGACCCTGAACACAGTTACTTAAAGAGGGGAGTGAGTGTTCATGTGCTTAGGCCTCCAAGAAAGAGTAAGAGGACATTGTTCTAGTAAAAGTGACAGGATGGAGTATGAAATTACTCCAAAGTATGCTCATAAGCCTCAGTCAAACTGTTTGATCCTCTCCTCCTCCTCCTTCCCACAGCCAACTTTTCCTCAGGTCTCTTTCATGCACGTTTTTAAAAGCAAATCATACAATATGGTGCATGTATCAAAAATAACAAAACTTCAACTCAGTTGCTGTAATATGAAGGAAGAGTGTTGTATTTTCCGTATGGTTTCTACTTGGATTACTAAGGCTAAAATTAGCGATTAAAGAAGAGTTTCTGTATTGTAACTAAAACAGGCTTACTGCATTCTGGATTAAATCATGAGACTGTACTGAGGGTGTGAGAGAGATACCTTACAAGTTCTTTAAGATACCTCATTTACATACCACAGACCAGCAAGGCATGGTAGGAGTTAACATGAAATTAATTCTACAGAAGAGATAGGAATTGACTGTTTAATAGTTTCTGTTTAATTCTAGGCCACATAGACAAATGCTTCTGTGAATTATCTAGAGAGCTGTTAGGGAAGGAAAGATATTAATTGTTCTGATGCAAAGTGGGAGGGACATGTAAGAAAGGGAAAATGAAAGAGTTCAGAAAACCACAGTTGTAAGTATCTGGTTGATCTCAGCATTACTTTAAACGTTTCATAATTGCAAAATCCTAGTTTATTGGTTGAAACATGTTTGGGAGTGCTAGTGATTTTTTTTTGAAAGAAGCATTTGTCTTTTATCATGAACTCCTGATTTATTCTATTCTTGGTACATTTGTTCTTGGGAGAGAGTGTTGAATTGTTTGGCTGAGCTCTAAGTTTTGGGGGTTTGTAGTTTGGTTTTTTTCCTTCTTTTTTTTTACCCTCTCATTCTTCTTTTTCTTTCTTCCTCTTTTTTATTCTTTTATTTTTTCCCCCTATCTTATTTGATAGATGTGATCAAGTAAGGGATTTTGAGAGCTCCTATTAAAAAGTATCTCAGTGTTATCTAGCTTTTGTTTGAACCACTTAAAAAAAGAAAGTTTGTAATCGGCAGTCAATACTTTATTTGAGAATTTAAGTCTCTGTCTTCCAAATTATATTGGGCAAAGTCCTCATCACTGCAAAGAGGTAACTCCATACTTAAAAAAAGTTAGCTCCATGAGCTAACTTTTAGCTAAATGAGATAAATGTGTCTCTGCCTTATAATGGAAAGGATTTTACACAATGTCAGTGATTTAGGTCAGAAGAGATCCACAACATCATACAACTTATCTCCCATCCTTAGGGAACTATTACTAAATAAATAAATAGAAAAATAAAATCCTCATGTTTTCTTCAAAATAATTTTAAATGTTATAGAAACACTAAGGAGCTTCCCATTTCTGATAGAACATTTGTCATGACAACATAATTTTTTCCTCTTTGATTCTTAACAACAGTTTTAGTGGGGAGAAAGTCTCTTAACCCCTATTGAAAACACTTCTGTGCATTTTATAAATATGAGTAATTTTTCCATCACTGCTTAAAACAGGCAGAGGTCTTTGAGCAAATATGGCCAAAAGTATGATGCTCTGTGTGTTAGCAGTGTTAGTAACTGCTCTCTGTGCTGTGCTGTGTTCTATTCAGGGATCACTGTGAACAGGGTCTAGAAATACATGACAGCAGAAAACTGAAAGGAGTTCAAATGTTGAATTGTGTCAGAATGAAGATGAAGACTGAGTTGGTTTAATGAAATGCCTTGCAGAGAGTACCAGACCACCACTTCTTATGATTTCAGGATTACAGTGTACAGGCTGTTCCTGGAGTTCTGCTGCTCTTTTCATTTCCATTCTTAATCTGGAGGAATTAGGAAAAGGAGGAGGGAGAAGCAGTTTCTCCAACAATACAATAAACAATCATGCAGAATAATAATATAGGCTCTTCTCAGATGCATCACTCTGCTTCCTTTGATTCTGATAGCCCTATTAGTAATGTTGCCATTGCTGTGTGATTTATTTAGGGGCTTTGTGTTCACAATTGAGCTGTGCAGCATAAGGCTTGTTATGATCTACACTAAGGGATATGGTTCAGTACCTCTGAATAGTGTAACCCTATGGAATCTGGAGGCAATGTGTTGCAACTTACATATCTTCTGGAGAATTATAGTACAACTTGATTTGATTTTTACCTGATGTTTCACCTATCAAAATGAGACATTTGAAAAGACAGAATTTGCCACTGTTGGCTTCTCAGAAAAGATCAACTGTTTCTGTAATTATTACAGAAGATAACAATTTAAAATAATGAAACACCCATAACATGTTTTAAGGAAGCAGCTTGTTGCTATAATTAGAACTAGAACCAAATTGCTCTGATGGCAAGCACCATTTATTGAACTCCATCAATAGAGAAGCTTCAGCAAGCAAATAACACAAGTGGGAAAATATCAGCAAGTATATGACATAGAAAAATTAGGCTGATGAGAAAATGTTACAATTGAGCTTCTTGAGGTTCACTGTCTCAAAACACAGAGATACAGAGCAGCAGGCTAGTGAGCTGAGACAGGCTGGTCTGTGTGGCAGAGAACACTGACCCAGGAGTCTTGACAGTCACAGATTTCAGAAGGGTCCTGAGGACAGTCAGCTTCTCAGGAATTTGTAACATGTCTTTTTCACCACACAAAGTGAAAATTCATCTCCCATCTCTCTGTGTCATTCGTTATTGTTTCAGTCTGTCCGAGAGACTGACGACAACTGGCCAGCTCTCTCTGCTGATATTTCTTCCAACATTTGCTCTTGTGTGCATCTGCAAACATTGGCTATTTACCATGTGGAAGCCTCATGTGTGGATCTGTGTCTTGGTCTAAATTTGGCCTTTTGTTTCTAATGAATTTGAGCTGTTGATTGATTATTTATCAAATCCTTATTTCAATGATCAGTTTGCAAATGTTTTTTACAGTGCCTTCGGGTCTCAGTCTGGCTTGTTTTTCCTTGGGCTTTGCTTTCTGTGCTGCGTTGCATTGTAGGAGACACGAGAGAATTGTGACTCCTCTTCTGTTCCAGTCTGCAAAATCTGTACTTAGTCTGGAAATTAATCTTGATTACATTTGACAAGAAATATATGAGCATAGAGGCAAAATAAAGTTTGGACATGTGACCCTGATGGAGAGGTGTCACTGTCCAAGAGTTACTGGACTAAAATAAGTCCTCAGCAATTTCTGGAAGAGAAAAACTATATAAAAAAGAAAAGAATCTAAACATAAATATGTTTATGTTTCACCTTGAATATTGTGTGCAGTTTTGGTCACTGAAATATAAGACA
This sequence comes from Motacilla alba alba, assembly GCF_015832195.1. Classification (NCBI taxonomy): domain Eukaryota; kingdom Metazoa; phylum Chordata; class Aves; order Passeriformes; family Motacillidae; genus Motacilla; species Motacilla alba. The sequence goes on along the minus strand of NC_052020.1, from coordinate 49,214,942 downwards.
GACATTAAACTACTGGAGAGTATCCAAAGGAGGGCAACAAAGAAGGTGAAGGGCCTTGAGGGGACGCCAAATGAGGAGTGGCTGAGGTCACTCGATCTGTTCAGCCTGGAGGAGATAAGGCTGAGGGACACCTCTTTGCAGTCTACAACTTCCTCATGAGGGAAAGAGGAGGGGCAGGCACTGATCTCTTTGTGGTGATCAGTGACTAGGCCTGAGGGAATGACCCAAAATTGTGTTAGGGGAGATTTAGCTTGGATGTGAGAAAAAGGTTCTTTACCCAGAGGCTCTAGAACAGGCTCCCCAATCTTCTGTGATTCTGACTCTATGTTCATAGTGTTTCTGTGTTTTGTTTTCTGCTAATTAAGAACAAACCCCATGTTTTAGGATGATGATGGAGCTTTAGCATTTTATTCTGGAGCATATTAGTCTGTATTGCAAATGGGAAGGCTAAGGAACTTCATTCTCATGTGCCATGGAAAGCCTAGGCAGTAGTCAGTATGAGCAGGATCTTGGTCCCTTACCCTCTCCCTCCTTCTGATAAACCTACTCTGATATGGTAGATCTAACCCTCAGCAGTGGTAGAATACCTGGAGAGACAGGGAAAATGCATTCACCAGTAATGAAAATGTGCTGCAGTATATTATACTGTTGGCCTGGCTGAAAGGAATTGCTTCATTGCAAATTTGAAGTACCAGAAGGATTTTATTTATTAATTCCTTTGTGTGATTTAAAAATAGTTTTAAGCCTCATGTCTACTTTGGGCTAGAACATTGCAGCCAATACAGAGAGTTCATTATGGGTGAGCGTTTGCTTGTATATACAAGAGCTTACATGTACTACTACTACAGAAGAGAAATTCTTGATTTGGTTATAACAGATCACTTCTGTAATGCTTTTGCTTTTTTGACCACATTTTCCAGATACAGGTAGAGATCTTGAAAAGTTAAAAAGTTCTGACATAAAATTTTTAATGAAAGTGTTGCATGTTTTTGCACTTTCGCTGTAAGTTTCAGTTTTTCCTTGGTGTCTTTGGCAGCTGGCATATTGGGACCCTGTTCAAAATAAAGTGACATGATTCCTGCTGGGTGACAGTGTTGCTGAATCTGAAGGAGACAAGTGAAGACTGAAAAGCCATGATCACTGAGAAAAAACAAGGTGCTTAAACGACAGGACAGAACAAATATATTGCAACATCTTACACGAAAACAAACTAAGCAGGTGTAAAAGTTATCTTTGAAATAGATTTCCAGCTTCCTGGAGTTCAGAATAATAACTGATCATATGATAAACTTATTAGACTTCCATTGTTTTTCATACTTAACTATTTTTGATGTAGAGTGATAACTGTACCTTAATTCCTCCTACTCCATCCAGATATTTACTCACTAAATGGCCCTTGTCATCATGATATCTGAATGTCTCTTATACACTAATGAATTGCATCCGTAAGATCTCCAGTGAGGGTAGGGGAATATTAGCCCCATTTCTACAAATGGTAAAAAGGTAAGGTGATACTCTTTTCTATTCTCTGAGTGTATCTCAAAGGAATAACAAAAACTTCTGAATTAGGCTTCACACCTTGACAGGAGCTCAGAAGGGAGTGCTGTCACAGCCACACAACCATTTCTTTAAAGGACAAATGGCCCTCATTGTGCATAGTGTAGAAATGACTTTCCTGAGGTTATACTGAAAATCCGTAATTGAAGACAGAATTGAACCAAAGTCCCTTGAGTACTGTGTTCAGTGAAGTTTTCTTTCCTTTTATAATTTCTATGTAACGGTTATTTAGTTAATAACATTATTTCCTTTTTGTTTCCCCCTGTTGTTTCTATTTTTGAATGCATTTCATGCTCCAGGTTCACTGTAGCTCAAGAAAGTCTAACATATATTTATGAAGCCAGGCAATATATAATGATCCTGGAGACAATATTGTTGCCCATGATGTATGAAGCAGAAAAAAGAGAGTTTGATTTTCATAAGCTCTAATGACCCTCCTGGGCAGTTGGAAATGTACATTGTTTGAGATAATCAGACAAACTGATGCCATTATAAAAAGATGTATTGTTTCTATTTTATGTTTTCACAAGCATTTTGTCTAATTATTGCTGACATTTCCAACCATATTGTGAAGTTTTTCAGGAGGAAAGGAATGAGTTTATCTCCATTAAAAATGAAAACAAACTGATGCTAACTGTTTTTATAAACTGAGAACACTAAAATAAAATAAAATGCATTAGAGCAATTAGGAAGAATTACAGCAAAGTCTTTCTTGCCTACATTTTCCTTGTAAAAACAAAACCAAAAACAAAACCAAAAAAAGGAAGAAAAAAATTACTAAAAATTGCCATCCATGATTCTGTTTTTCTTAAAAAGCACCCTGAATGTTTTTCATGAAGTTATCTAGCACAGGAAATCTGCTGCTGTTTAACCTTTTCATATTCCTGGTGGAGCAACATGTTTAAATGCTGAAATATGAATGCAGACAGATGATGCACAATCACTTAAGGTTAAACTACTATCCCTATTCCTAGTTAATTTCATATAAATATATAGACAGTTGACATAGATATAGATTATATAGATATGAGCTTCTTCTTGGGCTAAAATTCTATGCAGAGTTTATCAGCACTGAAGTATTGTGCTTGGTTTATAGTGGATGCAATTGGAAGCCAGCAGTATTTTCCAAGTGGTATACAATTATCCTTTTCTGAAGCAAAAGATGATTCAATACTTATTGGGTAATCAGCACATTACTGGTTAATCCCATAGAGTTAGTAAATATGTTGAGAGCTTGCTTGCAATGGTATTATGTCAGGGAAGAACATTGTTACTGATTTGTATTACTTGGAGATGAATTTCCATGCCCCAGAGGACACCCACCTTCTCTACAGTGCTTGCAGGTGAACTGGAGTCCTTGCATCACACCAGTCTCCAGTGGAATGTGAGAAAATGTGTTGCTATCACTAGCTCAAAAAGGCACCTTCTGCTTCTGTGGCTTCAAAAGTAAACAGATAAGTAAATAATCACAGTCTGACCTGCTCTGAAGTTGTCAAAGACATATGAAATTATGTCCTCAGATATTTCTGGTAGTTTGTGCAGTCTGATCCCTAATCATCTCTGGAGATCAGATTTTCTTATGAAAGTATGATTTCCAAATAATGAATTTTCCTAGGTTTTCTACAATTTTTTTTTAGCAGCAAATTTGCTAGCACAATTCGATATAAGTGCAATGTGCTGCCAGCTCAAAAGCAAATGGCACCATTGTGACTGGAGGAAATCTGATGAAATAACTATTGGAACTAATCACTGTTCTTGATGTTAGATGTAACAGTGCAGATCTCCTTCAAAAAAGCCTCTGAGCTTATTTATCCAAAATATTCTCTTCATTCTGCATCCAAATGCAGCGACAGGAAAAGGACATAATATGTATGCCTTGAGTGCTGTCCTGCATACTCATAAATCATATGAAATTTCTGTACATCTGGGTTACACAGGATGCACCACACTGGGAGCTAGCACAACTGAAAAGATGCTAGTCTGATTAAACCCAAAATCCAGTTGTTTCTGTTTGTTTGGGGTTTTGCTTGTTTGTTTGGTTGGTTTTTTGGTTTTTGGTTTTTGTTTTTTTTCCTCAGCAAAAAGCTGACATTTAATTTTCTAACAGGAAAAATGGAAACAAAGTACTTAATAATGTTGCACTTATTAATGTTGGCATCAACCCAAGTTATTTCAGAGGCTTTTAACAACTGTAGTTCCTGTTCTTGGACAGTCTGTCAGGGTCCTCTATCAAGTGGCTATAGAAGATAATTCTGTTAGAAGTCTTGATGGATAATTTTTCCAAGATATAACTGGATTGGAATACTTCAATCTGAATTTTTTTCATTAGAGAAAATCTAAAAAATTTCATGCTACCATTTTTTTAATAGAAATTGTGGAAAAAATATTCCCGAAAATGTTCAATATTTTTAATTATTTTCTTGATTTATTACCAAATTTTATGCAAATCCACTGCCTTAACACTTGAGATACATATTCATGGGGGTTTTTATCACCTGAGTAGTAAAACACTGAAAATGGGGCTTGATTACTGAGAATGTTACTGATTTTTTTTCCTGTATACTTCCAGAACTATATATATATTAAAAAAACCCGAAACCTAGAGTTGGAAAAAAAAAGTAGTAGAATATAAAATTACAAAAGTAGAAGGCTAATATTTTGTTCCATGTTTTTGTTTTCTGCCTCAGGAAATGCAGTCTGTATGAAGCATAGTTTACAAAAAAAAAAAAAAAAGGAAAAAAGATTGTTTCTTTGAAGACAACATACAACACAATTTTTGTAAATATAATATTTATAGGATCTTGCAATTAATTTACAAAAATTTTACATCAAAAATGTATGCTGATGATTTTACTCTTTAGGGACAACAATTGTCTCCTCAGTCATGTTTTCATACACTAAAGGCAATTATTGTTGCTTCTAGCTGTAATAAAAAAATAACTGAAACAGATAGAAGTGTCTTGGTTGAAATTGAGCTGAAACTCCCACTGTGGAAATAATCAGAAAATTAAAAGCTCTGCAATCTTGCAAATAACATTGCAACTTAATATTATTGGAACATAACATTATTATCTCTTTTTATAGGGAAAACAAACATAAATATATTTTCAAACAACACTGAAGCTATGGTTTTGCTATTTTGGCTATCAGAGAAGGGAAAAAAAAACCAGAGAAAAACAATAACTCCTTCCAGTTGCATGTCAAACAACCAACTGGGAATGTGTGAAAAATGATCAACAGTGATAGGATTATATTTCTGCTGCTGTTAGGTCAGCATCTTCATCCAACTAAGTGTTCAAACACCTAAAAGACATGGCTGATCTTTCTGTCTCATGGGCTCTAAACTAAATTTTAGTCCTGTGTGGGTGACTTACTCTCCTAGTAGGTACTGTTAGTTTCCCAATCTGAACAGTACAATTGAAAAATCAAAACAGAGAAGGCACCAAATAATTTAAAAATTGAACTTTGTTTTAACATTCATAATCTCATTCCAATCCCCATGAGACTGGCAGGGACACCTTCCACTAGCCAAGGTTGCTCAGAGTCCCATCCGGGCTGGCCTTCAAAACTTCCAGGGATGGGACATTGACAGCTTCACATTCACTTGTGCTGGTGCCTCACCGCTCCCAAAGTGAGGGATTTCTTTCTTATGTCTAACCTAAATCTACCCTCTTTGAGTTCAAAGCCATTTCCTCTTGTCCTATCATTGCACTACCTTGTGAAAAGTTCCTAATGATAATCTTGTATGACTGATGAGCCTCTGTCTATGCTTTACTCTAAAGTAAAGAGAATTTCACACCACCAAAACTTTTCTTTCTTAAGAATAGATATACTTTTGGATCTATTTATGCATTGATGCACTCTAAAATGCCTCATCAGCCACAATGGGCAGACTCCTGATCTCCTAGGTGCCTGAAAGAGAAAAGTTATAACACATCTTCAGATCTGTGGAGCTGCCATACTGCTCAAAAAACTGGGAGGAAGTTACACCCCCTTATGATGGTGTCACACAACAAATTTGAGATTTGAGCCTAAATGAAAAATTATGCAGTCTGTCGCCTTTGTTGCTGCCATTTAAAACTTAATGCAGACTGAAGTCTCATCCTAAAAATTAATGACAGATGTCATTCGTTACACCTATACCCCTATGTGGTAAATAGTTTTAAAGAAAAGTCATAAATCTCCTTCTTTTCAGAAACATACAAACTTTAGAAAGATAATTACAGGAACAAGTCTGGAAGATGATAGAAACCAAAGTGAAGTTCCAGCTGACCCTGAAATGAAAGTGCTTTGGCTGCAGTATTTCCTGTATAGTTCAGTAAAAGCATCTCAAGATCCGCATCGAGTTTTTTCAAAGGCTGATCCAAAGGTGTGGATGTTCCACATGTGTAAAGTAACATTTGAGATCTCTCAGATTCAAAGAGACGCCTTTGAAAAGATTTTGTCTTTAGCCTCACTAACCCAAATGCACAAATGCCTACACATAAATACCCACATGAAGACATGCACACATAAATACATACACACATTTTAGGGGTGTACACATTCAGGATTTTAGGGGTGCATGCATTTAGGATTTTAGTTTTAGGGGTTATTTTAAAGGATTCTACTAAAAACGAATCGGAACAGAACTTATGCAGGTAAGATTAGGAAAGAAAGAATAAACTAGGTGGATATGATATTAAGCTAAATCACTTAAAGATTACACCAAAATGCATGCTGGGGTAGTGACAGTCAGATCATCTTAAGGAGTTACCTCTGTCAGAAGGAAGTTACCGGCCTTCAGCTGAAACAGCCTTTACCTGGCTGCCCACATACTTCCATTTTGCAGTTCCTGGTGGTTGGATGTGCTTTATCTCTGGGAGGGAAAAGTGTGTCCATGTGGTTATCTTATGTCAGCTTACAGAGGTATCATTTCTAGCATAAGGGTGGTAATTGCTGACCTGATTGTTAGTGATCATAGGGACATTTTCCAAGAATTAGAATTGTATAGAAATCTCTCCTATGTTCACTGCTTCTTCCCTAGAGGAACATCTTCATTTTCTGAAATATACTCTAGGGGAAATGAAGGGAAAATGTGTCTAATAATGAAAACACTGAATTTCCAAGAATTTCTAATACTCAAGGAGGTATCTTACATGAGGAGATTTTAAACAAAAATCAGCAGTGTAAATCTACACCTACTGCTTCTGGAGTGGGTGAATCTGGACTTAAGAGGAATTTAAGAATGTAGGTGAGAGAAAATATGCAGATGGAGTATGGCTGAGACACCAAGGACAGAGTGAGGAAATAGAAAATCGGGTGCAAGTAATGAATGATAGAAATATAATCCTGTCACCTTTGTCTGGACATCAACATTTTTGAAGGATGTCCAAACCTACTCCTAAAGCAAAGTCAGTTTGGGAAAGAAAAGGACTACCTTCTATTCCAGGTTTAATTTCCCAGTAACTGGCAATACCTACAGGCATCACTATCTAAAATCTGACAGCATCTAGCATCTAAATATGATAGATAAGAGCCTGGCAGACAGGCAGGGGACTCCCTCCCTCTGTTTATTCATGTGAAATTGGGAGGAGAGAAAAACCTCTACAGGATTTCTTTCAGCTCCACCCCTGTCAAAAGCTGAAACTAATGAGCTGGAAATAGGAAATGTGCAAAATAACTGACACTTCCCTATCTGAACTGCATTCCTTAAGAGTTGTTTTTTATTACTAGATAAATGCTTTGACATGTGTATTTATGTGAAGTCTGAATGTGATTTAGATACCAACTACCTGCTGAGCTAGGAATATTTGCCTTGTACTTAAACCAATATGTTTATTTAAGGGCTCTTTAAGTTTTAAAATGCCCTTGGCTTCCAGCTCCACAAATGGGTAACCTTTGTATGTGGAATGCATTGTGCACTCCATTTGTTATTAATATAAAGTAATATTTTCCTTTTGCTCTGCTTGATTCTTTTCTTTAAGAGTCCTTCTGCTGTAGCAGACTCATGTGAAAATATGCATATGCATGTTTGGAAAAGAATATAAAAGTCTTATTCTCAGAGCTTCTGCTCAGAGATGATGTCCACCAATCTCTCCCTAATAGCAAACAAAGGGTCTTTGTTGCCCTTTCAGCGAAGTATTTTGAAAGGTAGGACAATTCTTTTGTTTTGTGTTTTTGTGCATAGCACAATGAGGTTAGAAGTTGTGGATGTTGCTTTGATGTAAAGAATAAATGGCAATGACAGTGTGTAGACAAAATAATTTAATTCAAAATTTTTATTTAAAAAGGCCTCATAACTGAGTTCTGTATTTTTATGTGAGAATTCCTTGACCATCTACTCCTTAGTTAGTAATGTTTAATACAGGTATGGCTTTGCTCAACTGAAGTTCTTCCCAAAATCAGTCGAAAATTTGTGTAAAATATACAGCCTTGGCTTCAAATACAGTTATTTTTACATCAAAAAATAAAGTACTATTTTCAGGTCTCCTGATCAGGAAATGTTTGGAAAGCTGCCAGCAGTTAGAAGGCATGGCCTTGATTTGAAATTTCCAGCCAAAATCAGGCCACTTTTTTCAAGAAAATTTATCTTGTAAATAGAACCATCAATATAATGCAGTTGAGCTTCTGAAAGCAACACCAATGACACATGTGCTTGAAGGATTTCATTTGATGTTTAAAAGAGGCCAGCGATCTGCAATGCAAAGTTTTGAAGGCAATTACTCTTTTTAATTTGAGCCCACGTTCAATTAAGTGGATCGGAATTGCTCACATCCTTTCAGCCAATTAGTCACAGGCTTAAGTTTTTGTTTTGTTTGTGCTTCTTCTCCTAGCCTGCCTCCCCCCCAACCACCGAGAAAAATCCTTGGGTTTCCTAACAAACACAACCCAAATTGTCAAGTTGCTGGGGCTTAAGATTTCGGACAAGAAGGACCAGATCCACAGCAAAACAGGTGCACCCTTTGGAAGACACGCTGCACCCTTTGGAAGACACACTGCACTTGGATTTGGGATGCATTCATGTGGGCAAACCATGTCCCAGCCTGGGGGTGAGGGAAAGCAGTGTGGCAGCAAGCAGGATCTTCGTGCTGAAGACGCAACTGCATTCACAGCTGAGCTGAATCAGATTGAAAAGGAACTGTCAAGTGGTGTATGTGCCATAATTAACCTTTTCCAGGTTTCCTTCCCATCTTTTAACCAAGCCTCCTCACAGGCTATTATGCCCTACAGCCCATAATGATTTAAAGCTGTGCTGATGGAGCACTGACCTCTCCACTCTGCTTGGATCTGACCCATAATATTATGAATAGTGGAGATCTGAACATTTGCTAAAATTTTTATACCTTCATGAGAAATAAAAAAAAATAATTCTCTCCTGTCTTGTCTGTTACATATTTCTACAACAATGAATGTTAAATTATATTTATTGGGTGGGAGTGAGCTTCCACAGTTCCTTTTAAATATTATGGTTAAAACTGTTGAAACTGTTCCCTCGTGGTAAAATAATGAAAATTAACTGAAAAGAGCTGCAAGTGCAACTTCTGAGTGAAGGATTAATTTGTAGTATTCCTCTACTTTTGATAGCTTCAAATATTTGTATAATAGAATTTGTTGCCCTGCCTAGAGATATAAATTTTAAATTTAGCTGTAGCAGTATCCCTGATTAAGAGCCCTAAGGCTTTATGTACTGAGTCCACAGAAACAGCATAATAGTGAGCAGGACATTAGTAATAGACAGCCATTGTAAAGCAAATATCTCACTAATATCTGATTAAAGAGATTATTTTCAAATATTTCATATAGGGGGATAAAATATTAGGATGGAATGGGAGTCAATTTTAGGGCTTTTTCCTTCTTAAATTTTATAAAGGAAAATAGACAACTTTCGTGACATGGCAAGGTCCTTCAGTACATACATCATTGTAAACTGCTAATTCCAGTGAGACAAAACACAGAGTAAACTGAACTGCCTCACTTTCCTGGACCTAATTGTTGAGAAAGCTCAAAGAATTAAAAAAAACCTTAAAGTGTGCACAAAAAGTACACTATAAAAAAGTAATTCAAAGTGAACAGAAATGTTAATCTGTCCATTTGAGCTTAACTGTTTTTATAATGTAATAGCTAATAATATTCTACTAAAAGACCAGAATTTGTCATTATAGTCTTGAAATTCACACAAACATTTTGCCAATGCCATTGCTGTTTTGTATAATAAACCATATTATTTTTTTGTAACAATTCCTTTCTCTTAAGCTTTTTCTTTAAGGCTTGTTCTGAAAAACACTGCCATAATCACCTTACTTCACTTCTAAAATCCCTTCCCTGACTCCTTTTTCCACTACATCAAATAAAACTGCTAGTTCTCTTCCTGAGCTTGAGCACACACTGAACTCCACATGTGTGAGTAATCACACACACAGAGCCATTCCCATCCACATGGTTTTGCACGTCTGGAGTGTGAGCTATTCATTAGCTCCTGACCTCACTTCATGGCTCACCCTGAACTATTCCCCAGCCTTCCTTTTGGTTCCTCGTGTGCAGGCTGTCCACCCAGAATTAGCTGCGAAAAGAAGCCCTGTTATAAAATTCTTTTCTTTGAACCCACTCCTAACACAATCCCTGTCTGAAACTGCCAGTTAATAATGTCTAAATAAATGGCCAGGAGGAATTTGGGGATGAAGACTTAGTTCCACTTAATTTACCAGGGCATCCACATCACTGTCACAAAGATTTTCTTCTTGGTCTTACTGTCTTGTGCATGTGTACTTATTCCTCTGCTCTCCCCACCCCCTCAGTATTACTGCTTTTCTTATTAATTGTTTTTACACTCGTTATATCTAGATGCATTCAGCATGGCTGAAATCGATTGTATTATGTCCTTTCATGTCTTTCCCTTTCCCTGATGGAATTAATCATAAATAGCTATTTCAGAGAATATTTTCTCTGAGAAATGCACATGTCTAAGGATAACTTTGTGGCTTTTGATAAAGGACATTGCTGTGAGCTGTTAAGGCTTCATGAAATCAGGAGGGCTGACAGCAAAGTCCTTTGTTTTATTGCAAATATCTGAGACCACATAACTGATATATGGCTGGCTTCACATATGGCTTGTCTTTCTTGCCAAGTCTACTGGAAGACAAGAAGACTGATCCAAGAGTTATTTTTTGCATGTGCTTGGAAGTCCTGATTGCAGATTCCTCCTACAGTAAGGGGACAGTATTTCAGTATCAGTTTTATCTCATTATGTGGAGCTTTTATATTATTAACCCTGTATGCTGTGGCACACTTTAAAACAGTAATCATGGTAAGAGAGAGAAAAAAAGACCCCAGTCAAACGGTCAAAAGTACTTATTCTGTTTTTAATGTACAGGCAAAGCTTCCATTCACTAAAAAGGGACTGAGATTCTACTCCAGTTCCTGAAGGGCAGTTAAAAATGACAACTTAGTTTGATAATGCTCTCTTTAAAGTGGATGTGTTACAATCTTCTGGGCTTTGCCTTTCCCCTTGACTGCATGAGTGCACCTTTTGGTCAGCCTAGTGGTGAAACACCAGGGGATGAGGAAGATGTGATGGACATTAAGTCCCACCTACATCTCACGGTTTAGGGATGGGAGTACTGCTTATATTATGCTAAAAAGAGCTTTTCTGTATTATCTGCAGTGCAATAGCTGTCCACTGCTTCTCCACGTCTGTACTGTATGATGTTAATTTGGGAAACAAAGCAGTTCTGTTTTGGGTTTTTCTTCAGGATTTTGTTAGCTTCATTTTCATTTTTGTTTTACTGCACCTGCATTGCTGAGTGAGTTTTGTTAATATAATGTTTGTAGCAATCACTTTTAGGCTGTCATGCTAAAGTGTGAGGTGTGAGAAAGAAAAAGAAAGATCTGTGAGCCAACAAATAATAAAGAAATATAAAAAAGAAAAAAAGAAAGAAAAAGAAAAAGAATCAAAATAATATTAACTTTTTCCTTATAGTCAGACTCCAATTTAATGCATTTGCATCCTTTTTGTCTTCTGTATGAATATGAGACAGGCTGAGAAAGACTGAAAGACTTGATTAGATTTCTGAAAAGTTTTCCTTGGGCTGCTGGGCATTTCACTGATGTGAGCTCCTTGGCCAGACTTTTAAGTCATTTGAATGTTCAGTTATGTCCAGTGTTCCTAATATGCTGAGCACCCTTCTTGAACCCACCTGTTTGAATGGCTGTCCAGGTGATGCATACAATGCATACAATATCCATTTTGTGTCTCCTTTCACTTATGAAAGATAGGTTTGTCTTACAACACATAGGATTATTTCTAGTTCCCAGAAGGTTTCCACTCCAGTTACTGTGGCCCTGAAGACACAGACAAATTGCAACTTTGAAAACTGCACAGGGGTCATTTGTTATTGGTTTTGTAGTAACACAGGATAAGAAAACTCTCAGAAAAACATGAATATTATGAATAGTGTTTGTTTGCCCGTCTGGGGATGGACAGCATCAAAACCTTTTATGACCATGTATTTGAAGTCACACATAATTTAGGTTTTTGCTTTCATAAACAGTGCTGTGCCACAGACAAGGCTCCTGCAATGCAACCCTGCATTGAAGGCTCCTGCAGAGACTTCATTCCTGTGACCAGTGCAAAAGATCACAATATCAGTGGCAGAACTGCAAACAGAAGTCCAGAGCTCAAAATGCCTGTCATCAAATTTAAGCACAGATTTATAAAAAAGAATAGGGATTTATTTTATTTTAATATTTTTAATAGAGAAAATTATAGGAGGTAAGAGACTCACACAGAAAAAGAAATGGAGAAATAGTGAAGCTGACACTAAACACTATCACATGTGAACAGGAGCAGCAGGAAGACATAGAAGAAACATAGAAGACACTTAATGTCAACTGCTGTGGAAAAAGAAAACTACAGTCGCTCTCAAAGAGGAGAATGTTCAGTTATACTTGGCAACTGCTGTGAGAATTGCTAATATGTGTAGCTGGCTGAGTCAAGAATGAACCATCTTGTTGGCACCTTTTCTGTCAGGGAAGGCAACAGAAGCCAATATAAGATGGATTAAGGGTACTTAAAATACAAAAAAAATCCTAAACCAACAAGGACCACAAAAAAGCCCACAACAAGCTTTTTTTAAAAAAAATGCAGAAACAATAATTCAGAGACACATTAATTGAAATTTCTCATTTAAAGATGGGTGTCTCAGTGGAAGAAGACTGGAGAACAGAGATTCTTGACTGAGCAGCCCAGCAGACACAAAAGCCAGTGAAGTGCTCTGTCAGACAGGATACCTGGATCCCTGCCGTCACCTCCTTATTTTGGGGAAGGAGTTAAGAGCTTCTTCGCCAGCATTTAAATGAAAACAGCTCTATCCAGATATTCTGCCTATTGGCTGCTTAGGAAAGACAGAACACCTTTTTGAGATTACTTTGTCCATGGTCTATTAATTGTTATTATTTCTACACAATCAGATTCAGGACTTTTTTCTTTTGGTTTTTTTTTTTTTTTTTTGAAAAGGGGGTAATGGAATTCACAGTAAAACAAGGCTTTGGAGATAGAAGGGAAAAGGTTGTGTACTGGAAAAAATCCCTATAATTTTTTACTACCTCACCAGAAGAGTTTGGTGCAAAGAGCTTACATTAAATAAGGACAGTTGGTTAGTACTAATTATGTTCTTAAAGGAATTTTGGCTTGATCCTATCTTCCACTAATTCCCCCTCCCCAAATGTCAGTTATGACTGTATTTTTGGAGAATGATGCTTATTTTGTTTGATTAGACTTTGAATAAGTAAATTGATATTGCATCATTGTTGATTTCTTTTCCCTTTTTAATTTGAATGCCTTATAAAGTGTTACATGTTATAGTTCATTAGGTTCTCATTGATTGGACACTTATTAGCTTCCCAAGCCTGTTCCATTGTTCTGCTGCTGTGCTTTAACCATTTGGTATTCCGCACTCTGCATAATGAATAAATTACAGTTGAGAGAACGGTCATCACCATATGGGGGTAATTTGTACTTTGACAGAAGGACAGGGCTCCTGGACTGGTCCTAAAGGGAAGCTCTGCAATCTTTGAAAATCCCTCTAATTTTTCCAATTATTTACTTTCAAAAGGCCTTTTCCATCCCCGATGTATGCAGATAGGAGCTTTGAATAGCAGCAAGCTGGGGATCAGACATAAAAAATCTGATTTTAATTGCAGAGTTTCTTCAATGCAGATGAGACAGTATGTACACTGATTAACACCCTCATGGCTAAGAATTATTGTAGGCACTATGGCCTCTTGAAATCCTATGATTGTGTGGGCTACTTTCAACCTTGGGCAGTTTGTATTTCTTGCATGCAGTCAGAGAGTTTGGGAAACAAATTTTGGAAAGCTAAATTTAACATTGTATGTAGCTGCTATCTGGTCACACATTTTTCCACTTGACTAAAGAATAACATAATCTTTAAAATCATTGATTCATGTTGTTCTTAATACAGAGAAAATATGTACTCTATTCCACTTAGTTACATCATAAAGTTCTTTCTATAGACAGAAATTCCTGCCTTCAAAAAAAGCACAGAAACCTGTGGTCCAACTTGGAATTCATAGCCTGGTCCTAGAAAAGGTCACACACAATGAGTCTAAGCAGGCATTTTGCTTTCGTTTATCCTCCACTCACTCGGTCAAGGCCCTTGAAGCTGCTGTGTTCAATCCTGATTAGACCTGAATTCTAGACCAGTGTATTTAGAAAGGGGATTTAGCAATATTTTAAATAAAGTGTTTCTCACAATAATTTCTATACTTTTTCATAATATTTTTTCTTACTCAAAGTGTCTACATTTTGTGTAGTTCTGACACTGTCTCCCTAGTTAACATACTGAGGATAAAAATAAATATTGAGCAAAAAATATCTGAGCTACTACATATCAAGCAAGTTTTCACACCAGCTACTTCATGACATCAGAGACATATATTTTAAAGGAAAGTCTCCTTTACCTTTCGGATGATCTCATCTTTTCATCTAATGTACTTGGCATGCTAAAGATAGCCTTCTGCTTTTCTTTGCATTTTTCTTCCAGCTTGGAAGTGGGTCCCGAGTTCCTTCTCACTTGGTGGTATCCCAGACGGTTTCACATGCAGTCACCCTTACCTCCTGTGATGACAAACCAGGCTCTTTTCTAAACACAAAACTGGTAAAATTTGAACTCCAGACTTTGCTTTAGGTTTGCATCTTATCTAATTTTGACTGCAGAGTCTCAACACAGAAGGAGAAAATGTCTCTGTAAAGTGAAATCACCCATTCAACCTTTAAGTTCCTTGGAACTTTTTCAGATGCAAGGGAGAATACTTGTGCAACAATCTTCTTTCTCCCTTTACCACTACCGAGCCCACCAGCAACAAGAAATTGGCAAAGTAAGTGTGCATGAGCAATTCCTTTAGCTCCTCATATAAGCAAGGAGAAATTCTCAGAAATTAAGAACTGAAGTGTTTAATTGCTATCTTTTAAACATGGGATAATCCAGATTGACCCCAAGTGTTAATACCACTGGAGCATGATCAGAGAGAGCAAATCAAGCAACCCATATTCATATCCATAAGCTCTGGGTGTAATCCACTGCATAGTAAAACAGAATCTATTCAAGATTGACATAAATGACAGCAAGGGAGAAAAGGCATACAAACTTACAGCCAGACTGGCCACTCTCCAGGCATTTAGCAACTGATGTTCTGCAGCTAATACCTTATTTACTACCCTTTGGTTATTGGCAAACATTGATGATTACTTGTATTTCATGGTTCTGACTGAATTTTCTTCACAGGTAAACAATAAGCTTTAAAAAGCACAGTAAATAGGAGAAAAGACACAGGAAAATATGGGAGGCATGGCGTCCTACGGGAGTGTTCTGGATCCAAATTCTTTGTAAGCCACTCTTCCAAAGACCTCTTTTTTTGCTGGCTAATGCAATTACGGGCCAGTTCTATAGTTAACCAGCCTCACTAAATGCTATTGGTATTGAAGTTACAGTCTGTAATGGAGCAGTGAATCTATACTGGAGGCTGTAGACAGGCCCTGAGAAGTGATCACCAATCTTCTGGTCAGAGACTAAAAGTGACCAGCAGACAGAGGAACACAGCCACAGTTTCCTTGGAAATCATGGAGATTTTTACCCACATTCAGAGCTGCAGATCTAACTTTTTAGGCTAGATTAAAGAAATTATAGATGTGCCCTTTCTATTTTTAACACTGTAGCCATTTTAGTCAAAAATGGAGGGAAAGTAAAGAATTCTATATTTTCTATAAGTATTGTTTAAGGAAAAAAAGACTTGGTGTAACTGCATTGATACCTTTTTTTGTAACTTTTTAGAGATCTGTTTTTTATAATGTGTTCCTTTACATTCTTTACCTGTCTCTGTGGAGTTCAAAGCTTTCCTAAGCCCTATTTACTAGGGCAAGAGAAATATAAGCCCTGCAGCTGTTGGCTTTTTTCACTCAATGGGCTAAGTTTGAATCCAAAGTGAAAATCCTGTGCAGTGTGTTGGGGGGACGAAATGTGAAATTGTATTGAATTAAAATTTTCTCATTTCTGGGCACCTCGGGGTAGGTACCAGTATGAGGTTACCAAAGGAATAAGGAGGGCCAGTGTGATTTATACAAGAGAAGATCAGAGAGTGTGAATTGCAAAGGCGTTCTGAATAAATTAAAAGATGAAGTATAAAAACTGAATTTGGGAGACAGGTCGCCCACATTGAACAGATCTCCTCCATGCAGCCTTATCTTATACTTTAAGACTCCGATGCACTGTCTACATTAATATAGTCTTTACAGAAAGAATAGAATTTTAAAGTTAAATTATAAATAAAGTTAAATTATAAATATCCCTATCTCTAATATTTAGAAATGACAATAAAAGAAACTGAATCTTGTTTCAGATTCTTTCAATTGCTTGCTGCTGGAGCAGTTCTTAATAACTGTAAGTATTGGTTAGAAAGATGATGATAGATTTTTTTAAAAAGTTCTGTCAACAAAGGAAATATCTAATTCTTTGAGAATTATATCAAAATCTCTTTTGATTCTTGAGTTCTTTCATCTTAATATTCTACTTCATTTATACGGTCTTGCAGATATTGATTATTTATCAGTCACCTCTCTCTCCTCTCAGTTACTAAGAACATTACAATCAAGAACAACATAAGACAGTACTTGTTTAAAATGACTGCACTCCCACACCACAACTGTCTCTAGACTGTATTTTAAATTTAAACTAAAAATTAAAGTAATACTAAGCTTTCTTTTACTTTTTCTCTCAAGAAATGGTTGATATTACCCTTTCCTGCCATAAGGAATACCTACCTGTGAGTTACTGGACAACATCTGAAGGACAAAACAATCATTGCTCACAGCACAGCTTCATGAGGAAAGTCCTGCTTGTCAAACCTAATTTCCTTTTATGACAAGGTAACCCACCTGTCGGATCAAAAGAACCCAGTAGATATAATTTTTTTAGATTTCAGTAAAACTTTCTTTACTCTCTCTGACAAGATCCTTCTGGACAAAATGTCCAGCACACAGCTGGATAAACACATGATGGGATGGGTGAGCAACTGGCCCACAGGTCAGGCACAAAGGCTTACAGTGAATGGGGTGACATCAGACTGGTGACCTGTCACTACTGGGGTTCACAGGGCTCCATCTTTAGCCCTGTGATCTTCAATATCTTCATAAATGACCTGGGTGCAGAACTCAAAGATGCACTAATTTTGCAGATGATACAAAATTGAGGAGAGTTGTTGACTCCCTCAAAGGCAGGGAGGCCTTGCAGAGACTTTGACCCATCAGAGGAGCGGGCAATCACCAGTTGTATGAAGTTTGATGCAGGCAAGTGCCGGGTTCTGCAGCTGGCACTCACTAGGGAACAACAGGCTGGAGACCAGCGCTGTGGAAGGGGAACCTTGTTGACAGAAAGTTGGATATGAGTCAGCAGTGCCCTGGCAGCCTGGAGGGCCAGTGGTATCCTGGGGTGCATCAGGCACTGCATCACCAGGCAGGCAAGGGAGGAGATTGTCCTGCTCTGCTCCACACTGGGGCCGCCTCACCTCGAGTGCTGGGGCAGTTTTGGGCGCCACAATATAAGAAGGATGCAATGGCTGAGGTCACTTGGTCTGTTCAGCCTGGAGAAGAGCGGATCTCTGCTCCGTGGCGCCCAGTGACAGGACTCAAGAGAATGGCCTGGAGTTGTGTCAGGGCAAGTTTAGGTTGGATATTAGGAAAAGATTCTTCACACAGAGGGTGGTTGGGCACTGGAATAGGCTCCCCAGGGCAGTGGTCACAGCACTAAGCCTGACAGAATTCAAGAAGCATTTGAACAATGCCGATACATCGTGTGACTCTTGAGGCTCGTTCTGTGCACGGCCAGGAGTTAAACTTTGATAATCCTGATGAGTCCCTTCCAACTCAGGTTACTCTATGATTCTATGAAGTGCTTCTATAGAACCAGTTAGACCATCACAGAAGTGAATCTTTTTTAACAGAGTGGAAATTCTAAAGCTATTGTGACAGGACTTTGTCTTCTGGAGATGTTTTACTGTACAGAAGAGCACCTGTCTGCTGTTACAACATTCTTTGCCACATCAATATTTTAAAATAATGTTAGTTTGAGTCTGGGCAGATGGAATGAAATACCTCACCTTTGCAAGCAATGACATTTAATGTTAGAGGCTGGTTTAATCCACAAAGTTCAAACCCAAAATTTCTCCAAATGTAGAAATATTAAGGATTAAGGTTGGGAGACTTTTTTCAATCAAATATTTATGGGTTTGGACAAGTGTCAAGATTTTACCCAACTGAAATTTCATGCTGCGTCTTTAGTAAGAATTCGAAACATCAATTATCATGTCATGGTTTATGATAATTCATCATGCATTAGGCTATAGAGATAGTCATGTATAGTTCTCAAAATACAAACATTTTTGATGAATGTAGAAACTGCTTGACCCAAGCAACATTGTTTGTCATGAAGAAAAATCTGTGTCATGTGTCAAGACAGGTGCCAACTTTAGCATTTGAATAGGTCATGTTACAGTAAAAGTAAAAGTATCAGGTTGTAGGGCAACACAGAATATCCTGGACAAGCTAGTAATTAAACTGTTAATGGAGTTTTCTGTTTTACCAAAATGAAACATAGCATCTAATCTGCAAATTTTCAATGAACTATTAATTATGACATGAGTATGAGCACACAAATATGTGTGATAGACATGCAATGGTTTTCACTGAAAATCCATGCTTTTAGATTCACTTGTGCAATAAACTCAGATCAGACTAGACTATGAAAATCGTGACCTACTCTGTTGAAGCAGCCCACTTCTTCTCTTACAGATTATGTAGTATTTTATCAAAGACTGTTATAAATTCAAGCATTCCTCCAAGACAGAGACCTGGCTTTTTCAAAGGCTGGGTTGCATTAACTGAAGCCCTTGCAAGTGCCTCTTCTGTAGCAAACTCTACATGTTAGGGTCAGGGGTGAGCTCTTATTTGAGTAGGAGGAAAATTGTTAATGAAATTTTGCTCAGTGAGCTGTGTCATCCTTTATTCTTGCTGTGCTCCAGGCAGGTCCATACTGTCAAATATCAGAAGAGGCTGGAAATGAGTGACACATGTCTTCAAGACCAGAAATGACAGTGACCTTCCAGCTCCTTTTTGTGAAGGAGCAGGGTGTTGTACATAGCTATTGAGAACAGAAATGAACGCTGACATTTTAATAATGTTCTGTTTGGTTCTTTGCTTCTTCTTATGGCATTGGTTCAAGCACTATTCTTAGGGATTTTTTTTTAGCATAAACTCACAGCAGGCCCTTCCAGGACACAAAACCAGATTTATGTTGGAGTGAGTGAGGGCAGGAATCACCTGGTCAGCTCCTTAATTTGGATTGCTACATATGCTGCACACTTAATTGGAAGAAATATTTTTCATATCCTGAGGAAGGGAAAAGTAAGTTTCCTTTTTATCACTATATTTGAAACCAGACAGTATCACAATTTATAGCTCTGAGTTTGTTTTTTTCCTTTGCTTTCACAGTTTCATCTTTTCCATGTGACAGTTTAATTTGTAAGTACTAAACTTATTTGTGCATAATAATAAACATATGGAAATCATAAGAAATTTAATGGAAAATCCAGACATTGCAAATTAGTAGGTATAGGAGAAGGAAGGTTAAGTGTATGTCCTGGCTTATTTACATAGACAGAAGGGCAGAAGTGGTTGAATTTTCCCTCTCTTTAGCCCTGCAGATCAGTGTGGTTTGCAAAACACCTGCAGAAGTTCAAGAAGATGGCTAGAACAGTTTTCATCAGACTCAATCTGAGAATTCTTCCTAAAGACAAAGAATAAATTATATCTTAAGATACATAAAGAATGAAATGAGAAGAAGTTGTCCTGATTTGAAAGCCTTGCTTGAGCACAGGCAGGAATTGTTGGTTTGTGTAGCAGCCCCAGCCAGATTAATAGAATCCTGGAATGGTTTTGGTTGGAAGGGACCTTAAAGATCATCTAGTTCCAATGGCTTCCACTAGACCAGGTTGCTCAAAGCCCCATCCAAATGGCCTTGAACACTCCTAAGGATGGGGCATTCACAACTTTTCTGAAAAACCTGTCCCATTGCCTCATCCTCCTCATGATAAAGAATTTCTTCCTTACACCTAGTCTGAATCTACTCTCTTTCAGTTAAAGCCATCCCCCCTTGTCCTATCACAACACACTCATGAAAATTCCATGTCCAGCTCTCACCTGGAAATTGGTATAAGGTTTTCTCAGAGCCTACTCTTCTCCAGGATGAGCAACCCCAATTTCTCAGCTTTGTCCTCACAGGAGATGCACTCCATCCCTCTAATCTCTGGATTTGTCTGATCTCTGGACTTGCTCCACAGGTCCATGTCCTTCCTATGTTGAGGACACAGAGTTGCAGGTGTGGTCTCACCAGAGCAAAGTGGAAGGACAGAATCACTTCCCTTGTCCTGCTTGCCATGCTGCTTGGGATGCAGACCAGGATACAGTTGGATTTCTGGGCTGCAAACACACATTGCTAGGTCATGTGTAGTTTCTTGTCAACCAAGCTATTTTTTTCACTTGCATTTAGAACAGGTGCAGGCATTTCTGTTATGTGTGAACTTGACTGCAGTTATCCTTGCTTTGATTACATTACAAATGAGGGTATTGCTAAGAGGTGTGCTTGATGCTGCATCTAGAGAGCTCCTAGAAGTTGAAAACCAGAGCAGAAATTAGCAACCCATCTGAGAATCCACAAATTAAAAAATGAGCCGGATAGGATAAAAAACTCTCTCTCTCTCTATTTGTCTCATTATAGTACCTCTGGCAGCAGCTCTGAAATCAGCTTACCAAACATTTAAACCTTTTTTCTCTTGGCAGTCCCTTTGGAGTATCACCTTAGTATAGGAGGGCAGGAAGGAATGCTGGAAGTTTTGCACTGGTGTCTGTGTTGCTTTCAAGTGTATTCTGGACAAAATGTGCTCTGACATATCCTGTCTGGTATGGCTGGAGACAACCAAAGTGTTCACAACAGCTCATCCCCTTGGAGAAGGAAAGCAATTCTTGCTCTAGGGCATTAAATGTTCTAGAAAGTACTTGTCAGAGAAGCTTCCATGGAGATTGTGACTGTCCATGATTGTCCTTTGAACAGAAAAGGAGGAAGAGTTTGAGACAGCAGCGTCACAAAGAGGAGTGGTAAAGGAACATTGCCAGGACTAAAAATCTGGTATTATGCTGGTAAGGCCCACCTCAGGGTGTCACTTTGCACTGTGCTCACCTCTGTAGTGGCTTGGCTGTGCAGAGGGTGTACAAACAGTGCCCAGGCTAGGGTACTCTCATGGGGCAACATCTTTGAACGACCTAACACAGATATAAATACAGCCAGGGTGAGCACTCTAGCACATAACTTTCTGAATAGTGCAGGATTCTGCTACATGACAACACTTCTGTGCCAGTGAAAAAAATAATGAAAGCTGCAGTGCTTCTGCTGATAGAGACTGCTTTTTGGCATTGTGTTTTCCAAGGAAATGCTTGAGGTTGGAACCTGTGTTTCCCTGCAGTTTGCCAGAAACCAGACATATCAGTTTTTCAGTGCTTTAAATCAGGGATGTGTGAGATGAAAATGGGATAGTGGTCACCTAGGGGCCCACAACAGAGAGCAAAGAAGTTTGGCATATCAAAGAGCTCTGTTCTGAGAGCAGTAAAGAAGCATGTGGGCTGTCCACTTGGTCTTGTTGAATTTTGGATACTGTGTATTTTAGTTGTTGCAAAAACACAAGACATTAAATATATTTTTCTTTGTTTGCTGTAAGTAAAAGAAAATACTATTTTCTCATCTATATTTGCCCAATAAAGTGCCAAAACTATAATATAATACTTTATTTTATAACAATATCTACCTTATTACTTCCACATGTGATGGATACATAGACAACATGGAAGAGGCCAATGCGTGTTAGTTTCTTAAGAATACAAAAAAACCATTTTGCTACCTCCTTTTACTCAGATTTCAATGGCCCTAGAATATTCTCTAACTTCTTCTGGAAAGCAAATCCCTTTCCTGAAAGTATTACATCCAGTAGCCACTGGATAAAGTCCTGTGCCAGTGTAACAGGAGTGGAATACCTGAGATTCACTCTCGAGAACCAACACTAAGTACTACAACTATATATTAGAGTAGATTTATGTGGATTTTTGGGGTGATTTTTTGCTCCAATTAACACTCATGTATGTGATGTAGAAAGACCTCTGGTTGGTTACTAATCTTTTTTATGAGATTTGGTTGTTTTCAGCTTTTAGTAAGAATGTATTTCTTTTGTGGGATTGCTTGTTTACAAACTATGTCCCATTTCTACTTCAAGATGAAAAAAAAAATTGCAGTTCTACGATGACTAAAATTAGGATGTATTGCAGCAAAATTATATAAAATATGCACCAGTAAAAGTGTTTAATTCATTCTAAAAATAAAAGAAAAGTTTTGCTTCCAAAAGATCTCTTGGAAACTTTTATTTTTAATAAGCTGATATTTGGGGGGGTTAGAGAGAAATGCAAATTTAGACTTTCAAATGCAAATTTTATCCAAATAACATCTTTTTAAAAAGTATATTTAGGTTCTGTTGATTTATTCTTTGGTATTTGGCAAGATTGTAAGCAGAACCTCTGTTAGACATGACTAGGGGGAAGTTGTAACATAAATAAAATATTAACCTAATTAAATTGTGTCTTTTTAAAACTTGATAAACCCTGTGAGGTCATACATGTAAGTGTTGAACAGATCCAAAATTCCATGGATAAAGTGAGTGCTAAGATTTCCCAAAAGATCATCTTTTAATGCACCAAACATACCTGGTTGTTCCTTAGGAAGTGTCTAGACCCAATCAAGAGTACATTAATTTTATTTCAGGGAAAGGAGCTGAAACTAATAATTTTAAACAGACTCTGCCATTCTTACTTACTCTTTATACTTGCTGCAACATTTAAAACTTGGAGTGTTCCTTGACCATGATTTGGATTCCAGATAGTTTGCTTGGCCTGGTAGCACTTGAGAACACCAGAGAAGCAAGTCCATTCCCCAGCCAGTTTGATTCTCATATATTCACTTTGGTATGTCCTTTTGCCTGTGTAGCACATGCTTTCATTTCCCAAAGCCACTATGCAGAGTTATAGTTGGTATCCTTGGAAGAAATCAGTGTTTGTTGCTTTAATTTTTGTTGAGAAGCTGGCATTCTGTCATTTCAACTCATCATATTATTATGCATGTAATAATGTGACATGCTTAACTGCTAGCTTCAAGCTGAACATTTAATGTGGGATACACCTACAGTGTTTTCATTTCAGATAGCTGCAATCAGACCTCAGAGCAGCTTTCTCATCTGGAAAGATGAAGTCCATGGCATTCACTTTTTTGACATGGACAGATTTGTTTTAACATGTTCAGAATATATAAAATTGTGAATGATAGAAATCCAGCCCACCTCGGGGTGGGCTAAAATAAAAGATCACTATAGATTTTCACATATGTATGAGCTGGTGTCTTTTTGTGTGCTTGAATGTGTGTGTTTATGTGAAAGAGATGAAAAAAATTTAACTTTATTATAAAGTATGTTACTGAGTTAATTTGTAACTGTAAATCTATGAGTAGTGTATATATTAGGGTGTACTGAGATTCCAGCCTGTAGATATGTCAGAGAATCTGACAGTCTTTGAATGGAAAAAAAAATTAAAACATGCCTCACATAAAACCTAGTTTTTCCACTTTCTTTTTTTTCTTTGCAATTAGCTTGTACTAAATTCCAAGTATGCTCAGTAATCTGCTGATCAGAAAGTTTTTTTTAGCACACTGAAAAAAACCATGGGTGTTTATTACATTAATATTTGCTATGTGGTAATAATGAGAAAATTAATCTTAAAACAGCTCACAAGTTGGGTTCTGGTGAACACAGACTTACGTGCTGATCTTCCATACCTCTAGAGCTGCTGCTGCACTGAATCATTGAGAAATCTCTGCAAAAGTTCCAGGGCCAGAACACAAAAAAAGGCATCCATGGGCACAGGTGTGTGTAATCTTACAGTGATTCAAATTAATTTAGGGCTATTTAAATCAAAAGCTGATTCCTGTCTAGGTTTGGGTTTGCAGCTTGGATAAGTATCTGCAGCTGGCTATATTGCTTCATGAAGGAGTGCTATGAGAGAAGAATAAAGGCATTAAAATATTAGAAAAGCCCTGTAGTAGGAAACCAGAGACAGTGTACAAGTCTGTCTATGGTTTTGCAGTCACTGTTGTTGTCTGTCTAACACTGCAATGCCAGTATTGATGCCAGCAGAACTGCAATTCACAGTCCATGAAAGACACACAGTCTTATGCTTAGATTCTGTTCAAATAGGTATTTCCAGGCTTGGGTAATTTTCTAAGCTGGGTGCAATATTTTCTCCAAATTCCTGCTCCTGTCCAGATAGGGCTCTGAGCTGCACATGTGCAGTACACCCTTCCAGCCTTTTCTTTTCTGGAAGTGCTTTAGAGATGAGGATAACCATGTCCACTCCTTCACAATAGGATCTTTCTTTATCAACACTGGCTTTTACATTCAGAGCAATGCTAATTGAGAAACCCCATTGCAAGATTTTAGCTGAATCTCATAATCCAATAAAGGTTGAGAAGGAAAAAGCACAGACTGCAGTCCAGGACTGCTGAAACTGTCTTTCTTTTGATAACAAGAGGACTCAAGAATGGCTAAAATTATTTGGCTCTTGTAGCCTTTCCTGCTAATCATCCAAAAAAAAGGATAATCAGGCTATTGTAAATTCTCTGTGGCATAGCACTGTTTGTATTTGCCTTTTTTGTGAGTCACTTGTATTTGGTCGCATCTATCTGACATTTCAAACACTGGTTTAAAAGTTTACCTGAATGAACGTATGACAGCTTCCTTAAAAATATCTGTCGAGTATAATCCCTCCATGTCTATTTCTTAAGTCAGTTTCTTCCTTTCCCCCACAATCATGCTTTATTTGATTAATCTAGGTTGAACAGTAAAATAATTCTGGTAGTTCTTTTAAGTAAAATAGTTCCTATACTAATGAGATCCTGTCCAGTTCAACTTAAAAAAATGCTTTCTTTTTTTTTTTTTTTTTTTTTTTTTTTGAGAGAAAGAGAGAGAAATGTCCTTTCTCCTGTTATTGAGTGCCAGCAGTGAGATGATTTTTAAGGGGTTTTTTTTAGACTTGAATTTTGCTCATCTGCGGTAGGCTATGTTTTCTCATTGTAGAAGCTTTTTCCTGGTAAAATCATTCCCTTCACTAATGAGATCCATCCTGATATGACAGGAAGACAGCTCTTAAAACACCCACCGTTTTCTCCCATTCATTTGAATAGCAGCAAAGGGACATCTTTTAAAGTAATTTTTATCAGCGAGATTGGGCTGAATCTCATTAATAAAGAAATGATTTTACTCAAAAGAGCCTTCACAGTTGAGGTATAACCCAGATTAGTGAGATCTAGCCTGATTATAACTTTGTAAGACATTGTACTTCTGCCATTCAAAGCACGCAAGAGTACTGTAGAGACCATCCATTCAGTAGAGGGTGTTTTGGAGGGGCAGGTATGAAAGGTGAGGAAGGTGCCTGGAGGTGTTTTTCTCAAAATTTCAATGTACCTTGAGCACAGAAATTCAATTCTTGCTTTTGAATATTGGTTTTCACTGTATGTATTTTTATTTTGAAGAGCATAAGAGGCTCAGATAAGGGTAAGCGTGCCAGAGCACTGCTGACTTCACCAGACATTTACACTAGCCCTAGTCAAGTAACCACTACTCTCAAATTTTTTCTCACAATAAAGAAACAGAGCACATTGCTTGTCAAAGGTCAGTCTCTAAGCAAGAACATCTGACATTTTTGTTTTAGAATGCATTTGGCTTTTTTATTTTGGCAGGAAATTAGGAAATAATTGATGAGTCAGAAAAAAAAAAAAACAAACCCTTAGACATAACTCATGGTGAATTGTTGAATCTGTTAGTGAGCTAAACAGTTTGTGTACAGTACAGTGCTGGAACTGGAGATAAAAGAGTTGTCTTCTATTTCACAGGATAAAAATAAGTGGTCACCAAATTTCCCTTTGCATAATTTCAAAAACGGTCTTTTGCAAATAGATAAAGATTCTTTCCTAAAGTGACTTTTCAATTAAGTCTCCATTTTTGGGTACTATTTTTGTCTGCCTTTTTTTTTTTCCTCCATAAGAAAGTCAGAGAGAAGAGAGAGGGCACAGGGAAGGAGAACATATTTGCTTAATATTTTGTTTCAAATAATAAAAGAAACAGTTACTTGGATTTTGTAAAATATGGAATGAAAATCTATGCATAATTTAATTTAAAAAAATCCTTCTCCACTGAAAAAAGAATTAATCTAACATTTTAAGCAGCTTCCATGGCAGATAAATTTCTGGGAACTGCTGTTCCTCAGGAAACCAAAATGTTGATAGTTTCTGAGCGCAAGACCTTCATCACCAAAACCAGCCTGCTGGTCTGCACGATTTAATTACCTTTGGCAACATAAAACCAGGGTCGCAGAAACCTGAGAATAATGAATTTTTATGTTAAGCATGCTGCTTTTGGTTGTAGTTGCCTATTTGGACAATAAAGATAACTCCAAAAAGAATTTCACCCAAGCTGGATGCATACTGCAGGCAGTGGAAATACCTCACACTGAAAGGCAATTACTTACAGGGAAACTCAAAGGTGTATTTCAGATAAATTGTAGAAGCCTGAGCTGTGTAAGGTACAAAATAAAATGCTAGTGTAAAAAGAAAACGTTTTGATTGGACCTATATGAATAATATGCTTGGTACTTTTGCATCAAGAGCAGAGGTTTGCAGTAAAGACATCCATTTTGTTTCCATATCATGTAACTCTGATTTTCTGACACTTTTAATAAACTACTTCATTTTCAGATAGTGCTTTCAAAAGACGTCTGAAGACAGAGATGAAAAACTCAATACCAGTCTTTCCCAGGGCCAATAGCTCTCTCTGTATGGCTCCCCTGGTTCTAGCTTCCCAGGGTCTTTCCCAAGAAAGAAGTAAGGCTTTATTTACTTTTCCCCCCTTGCTTTCAACATTTGTTTACCTCAGCAGAAAGCTCATATGAATTCATACCATCCCAAAATGCATTTTGCCCCCATCCACTCTTTTTGCACAAGTACAAATAGCTGCAGCTGAGAGCAAGGTAAGAGTGGGGTGAACCACTGTGAAGAAAGGAGCACAGAAAACTGCTACCAAATTAGACTGAACAGTTTCCTATTCCAAACTGGTGATGTTTCTGTGAAATAAGGTGGCAAATCCTGAAAATTAATGAATAGTTAGCAAACCACTGAACACTCACTTGTCCTCAGTAGAACACTAGATAGGTCGCCCCACTACTGGACAGTAGCATAAATCTTCTAATTAGACTAATGACAGACAGATATAAAGGGAAGAGAGCTCCTCATACCTTGCTGGTAAAGGATTGCCCAGGTAACAGGAAACCTCTGCTTCATGCAGCACTCAATAAATTAGCATTTAAATCTCTATAACTCAGGACAGGGAATGTTGAATATGCTTGGTAACACCCAGCTTGCAGAAGCCAAGCAATCACAACAAAACCTCACAATGTACCAGGGTGTGGTAAATAACAACAACAAGATGTATCAAAAAGAAGTGGTGATATGTGTTTTTTCCAGCCTTCAGGCTACTGAAGGGTGAAACAGCTACATCAAGATAGAATAGGTTAAGAAGGCCCTACTAATACTAAAGCACACTATACCTTAAGGAAAGAAAACTATTGCCTTGAACAATATTTTGAGAATCCCATATTCATAGATACACTCTCTAGGCTGAGATACAGCTGCTGTTCAAAACCCAGCGTGGACTAGGATGGCTGGAAGACCAACTGCCTGCACCTGGGACTCATAACTGCAGGGCCTACCAGGAAAGGACCAGAAAGGAAGGAGGGAGTTGATCAGAATGGGCTTCAGGTGTTAGGTGGTGATTGAGTTTCAAGCAGTAAGAAGTTGGAGGAAACGTAAGGAAATTTCTGTAGTTCAAACCAACTGCATTTGAATAAATGTAGGCAGTGGGTAGCTCCAGCGTTAAGTGGAAAATCAGGCCTAGCTTTGGAGTTAGTCAGTGAGTGGCTTAGCACTTGTGTAGCAATACTTCTACCAATTTGTGTGTTCCAAAGCTTCTGTTTTGCATACCCTATAGAGAACATGGAGTCTTTGCAGAGATTGTAATGATTTCATACTCCCTCTAGGAGAGTGAATCTCTCTTTGTTTTGCTATATCTAGCACATCCTCCCCTTTTGCCCTCAAGTCTTAACTATGGCTGAAAGTCTGAAAGTCTTTCATGAGCTCATAAAACCTAAAAAAATACAATATGGTCTGGACGGCTCAAGTTATTGCTGTTAGGAGCTTTCATTTCTTAGGTAGAGATCTCTGTTCTGGCTAGAGTAAGCACCCCAGAGAAATAACCTGGTCCTTCCTGCACACAACTGCACACAGCCATGCTCTTTGCCAGAGAGACCAGGAGCACCTGAGAAGGTCTCTGGCAGTTATGAAACAGAGTGTTTGACTGAAGGTTGCATAGCACCTCCTTGCTTTATCAGCTCCTACCTTCAGCCCACACTAAACTCACTCACGCATTAAAAAGTGTAATATTCTGCTCCCTGATCTTCTTAGACTGCAATATCTTTGTTCAATCCTCAGTCATTGCTGGAATGTGCCAAGCAATGAAATGTCAGTCTTTGAAATACAGTTCCTAGAACATTTTTTTTTCTACTAAGTAAATTTAACTTTATCTCATAATAATATTTAATGATGTCCCATTTAGTATTGTTCCTATTTTTCTTCTATCAGTCTTCGTTATGAATGCCATGTTGCATCTCAACCCTTCTGCCTCTCAAACTCATGTCAATGCCAATATGTGGGTATTACTAAATACAGAGAATGCATAAGAATCTATTCAGCCAGCACTCCTCCACTCTCTCTGAATTCATTGTGTCACCTCCGCCTCCAGTGGCCTGTCTTGAAGAGCCCCAAGGTAATTCTTGAACGCATGGCACTGCTGCCCCCAGGCTCCCTCTGATGCTGTTGTGCAATGTACCCGTTCTTTTGTGTGTAAGAGGGAGGATATTTGTAAGCCAAGCAAGAAGAAAATGCCTGATGTTTTCACGAGTGTATGAACATTTCACGCAGAGGGAAGGTTCACCCCTGCTTTTTAAACTGGAAATTTTCACATCTGAGCTATATAGCTATTATGTTCTGAACTGCTGCTGGTGGTAATTGGGGTTGGGGTAGCCTTAAAGGCCAGGCTTAGGTGAGAATTGCAAAAGATTGGACATTAAACTGAAATTTGAATGGTTTTCTGCATACAATTTTAACAGAGACAAGTGCTATGTCCCTTTGCACTGCCCAAGCCCCAAAATCCCACGGGGTATTTTCATTCCCACCTACATACTTCTCAACCTGCCACTGTCACAGTGGATGATACAGATCTTCTATCACAGACATAGAAAATGAATGCAGGAAATGTTAAAAATGATTTAATTCCTTGCCTGCTATACCCATCACAGTTTTCTTTTTTTTTTTTTTTTGATGCAAATAGTGCCAACCATAAATAATGACACATAAAAAGAAAATAGGATTAGAATAGGTGACATCATTCCCAGAAAAGGAAGGGTTTGGGGTGGTTTCTCAACCTGCCAAAAAATTCAGCAGCCTTCTCCCCGCTTGTGAGGTCTGTGGGCAGTGACCACTGTATGACAGCTAGTGCAAGTTGTCTCTGACAAGTTCACTGAGCCATTAAGATTTTGGTGATTTTTAGGGTCCCTTTCAACCCAAACCATCCTATGATCCTCTGATTCTGCAATTATTTCTAGAAGGAAATAGTAGGACATAATCAGAAAGGAACCATATGCTTTAGCTATCCCCAATGAAAAAAAAATATTTTGACAAAACTGTAGGGTAATTTCTGCATTCCTTAGGCCCGGTAGAGGCCTTTTAAACAGCTCTGTGCTTTGAGTCTTCATCATAGATTAAAATGTTACACTAGTTACCAATTAGCTTACTCTGTTTTGCACCAGTGTTTACCTCAGTTCATGAGCAAGTGACTGAACACATGAATTCCATTCCCTTCTTCATTTATTGCAGGTAGGTTTTGCTTGTAGTTTTTAAACAAAGCTGATTTTTAATTTATTTGAAAGGAATTAAATTTTTCTTTTTTTTTACAATCTTGATAAAAACAATGATTAACAACTGCATGATTAATGGAGATTAAAAAGCTCATTTAGGGTCTAATGGAAGTTAACAGGCCTTTTTTTATTAATGTTTCTAACTGATTCTTGATCTAAGTGGTAGCCGTTTTTTTAAGTGGCCTGTTATTGAAATGTACTACTGGTAAAAAAAAATGGACATTAAATCTTTGGGAAACTTTCATGTATAAATCTATGCTTGATCTGTACAATTATTCTATTATTGATTTATAATGTCAGAGGGGTAAAATCTGCAAAAGATAAAGGACAAAGAAAATGTCCCAAGTTACATTTTCTTTGTACATTTTCCTGGATTCCACTCACCATCAGAATCGAAGGCTTTTCTCAAATATTTGTTTAATAATGCAGATGCCATGACAAGTCATAGGATATTTGTTCTAACATTTGAACGTATGTTGAAATTTTGCAGATAACTCACAAGACATTTAGCCAAATTAATTGCTCCACCATGTACTTTTTGAACTATGAAGTTCTCAAACTTGTATGTAAAGGTTCTTTTATGGGTAAACTGCTATGCAGAACAATCCTGATAAAGAAACTTCAAGGCGGATGAGGCCAACAGCATGAATTCAATTCTGTATGCTATAAATAATACAAATTAGAGATCCATGCTTTTCACAGTTTTGATATCCACCTAAACTTCTATGCAGGTTACCTGAGATGCCTGAATATCTAATATTTTCTCCCTGCCTAATCAGTTATAATTCAGCATTAAAAATTACGGTGTGTTTCTATTCATACTGCTATGAATGCTATTCATAGGAATGTGTTTGTTTCTGTAGCAATTTGCTCAATGAAACAAGATCATTACACCGGCCCAGATCCCCAAATCTTAAGCTGCTGTAAATAATATCACTGGGTGTAAGTGAGCTCCCCTGACTTACGCTGGTGAGGTTCAAGACTGCACTGAGGCATTCACTAACATTACTGACTTTTGGAAGAAAAGGATTTTTCTGTAATGAACACTGCAGTGATTTTAGAAAAAAGAAAAGGACACAGGACTATTGGAAGTAATTTAAAACAGACTTTTTACAGGTAACAATGAACACACACACAATTCTCATGTGCTAACAGTTATCAGTATGAGGAATAGACATCCTATGGTTTCCCAAAATTATGGCTTGAATGACACAGCATGGAAATGGGGATGACTGTGCTACAGTGTATTTTTACTTGAAAGTCATGTTTTTCCCTTCTGTGCAACTTTCTCTGGGGAAAATCTGGTTTATCTTGATTCAGTCCAAAGGATATGGTAATCAAGTTACTAAGTAATGTCAATGATACCAACCCCAACAATTCAGTAATCTTAAAGTGCAATCACACTAGATGATATATTTTACATATTATTTAGTTTTTTTCATTGAGAAATGTGTCAAGGAAGAGCTGGAATTATGATTCTGACTGTGGAGGAGACAGCCTGAGAGGTAATGGGGAATAAAAATAGCACCTCCTCGAATGTTGTGGCTACTTCCAGTGTGTAACTGACATCAGCATATGATAATTAATTGGGAGGAGCTGCAAACATCACAGAGAATACTGAGATACTATGAGATAAAGTGAAAAGCCTTGGGGCAGAGCAGGAAGTGTTTCTTTGGGATTCAAGAGCTCACCCAGAGCTGGGGTGGAGGAAGGGAAGAAAACATCTTGAAGAATTCAATCTGTAAATATGAAAACTGAGTGGGGAAAAAAAGAAAGAAGA
The DNA here is from genome assembly GCF_015832195.1 of Motacilla alba alba. Taxonomy (NCBI): domain Eukaryota; kingdom Metazoa; phylum Chordata; class Aves; order Passeriformes; family Motacillidae; genus Motacilla; species Motacilla alba. The sequence goes on along the minus strand of NC_052020.1, from coordinate 49,182,888 downwards.
AAGACTATGTGTAATAAATAGAAAGGAAACAGATGTGGCAGGACTCAAAAAGGCTTGAAAACCTCAAAGGTCTGACCTGAATCAAAAAAAGGAATATACCTTCTGAATAAGAAAGCTTTAAAGTAAGGTAGTGAAGGAAAGGAGTGTAAAATTCTAAGAACAGTCAAATTCCACCTTCTTCCTTTCCTATGGCTTCCTTCTTCTTTGCTGGTGTAATGAGAGCTCTCCCCCCAGGCATTTCAGTATCCTCTCCCACTGTTGGTGTGACCATGTTACAACTAGGAGCAATATGCCTCACCATGCTACTCACCATGCCACACAGTGAAAACACAATGAGTTTCTCTTCTGAGCTGGAAGACATTCCATCTGCCTGATGCCTTTTCCCTAAAAGAAAACATTTAGGGGAATAAAATGGGTTTTGAGATGCTTATAATAAAACAAACATACTTGCACATGCTGTACATTGTGCCCATGGATAAAAACATTGCAAACCAGCTGTACATCTCAAAGTGTCTAGCACACATATTGCTATTCTTAATAATTTTATTTTGAAGTGGATAAAGATGAGACAAAAAAAGGAATTAAATATCTTACTTAAAGCTTGCAGGATCACTGGCTGTTGGACACAAACTCCATTTTCCTTTTCTGACCATGAGTTCATATGACTGACATGTTCCTTGTATGTGATATAATAAGGTGAAATCTTGTTTCCTCTTAGAGCTTAATGTGTGATATCATGGCAATGACAAGCATGAATGAGATGCCAACGTTTGGCACTCTTTGGTGAGCAGTGAAAACATTACAGTGAGAGGTGTCCAGCAGCGTTAAAAAGTAACCCAATCAGGACAAGTCCATGTCTGACTCAACATCAACTTGATAGAATTTCTGCTTTTGGCAGTTAATGTTGACAATTAGTACAGTGCCCTTATTGTGTATGTGAAGGACTTGAGTTCCTTTAGTGGACATTGAGTACAAAAGCTACAGAAACAGCTGCTGGGCACATAAATGTCTTGTTGGAAAGATATGAATATATTTAGAAAGATAGTTATGTGTTGCTGGCCTTAATCCCTTGCCTTAAGTGTCTTCTGATGGTCAGAGATAGCAGTGCACTGAATAAAGGGAAGCACTTTTGACTGGCTAGTGTACATCAGGTCCCATACACATACTGACTGAATTCACATTACTTGTCACTTGATGCAGTTATGAGATCTGAATGATTTTCAGTCACTTCAGTGAAGGCTGTATTTGAAACCTGGTCTCAAAGCCGCAAGGCATTTGTATTACATACCTGTCAACTAACAAGACTTGCCAAAATGAATCTACTCTTATGAACACATGACCATTATTGCTGTTCACACTGTGTAACACTATACACTGTGACAAAAGTAAAAAGCAAGAGGATTATTAGGCTAGACAGTCACTTACTAAATATATTTATTGTGGATAAATGAGTATTCCTATTCAAACAAAAATTTGAACTTTTGATAAAATTTATAATATTAAGAAATGTGATATGGGCAATTTAGTAAAACTTGACCTTTTCCTCTTGTAAGGAAGAAGAAAACATTTACATTTCCTGCCTGAGCAAAGATTTTTATGCTGAAGACTACTAAATATTCCACATACCAAGCTCAAGTAGAAGAAATGGAATTCAGCTAGCAGCTGGACCACACAGGCCAAATTTCTTTACATTGTTATAGAGCACTTAATCATTCATCAGATGTAAATAATAACCTTCTTAGCAGTTAACAAAGCCCAACCATGGTCACACAAGGGAATGTATAGTGTGCTGCATGCATTTTCTAGGTTTGCATGAGAAACATGGATCAGTAAATTGGTAGAGCTGACAAGCTGTTCACTGAAAAAGAATTGAAACAGCTCCTTGAAATGGAATTCGGAAATGTACTTTCTAATATGAAACTCCCACAGGAGAGAGGAGACTCTAAGAGTATGGAAGATGTAGAAGTTAGTTTTATTGTCAGGTCTAGAAAATTGACTGTCTTACAGGTGTCTTCAGTGACCAAGGGCTAAAGAAGTGTCCAAGATTCCATCTATCTGAGCAAGAGCTAATGAAATAGAGATGGAGACCAGGCTCTTGTACAATGTCACGTGATCACATTTCCAAAAGTTTACCAAGAGGAGAAAAGTACAAAATAATTTAGAGCTCCTCAGACAGAACACTAACCTTAATGTTTTAAGATCCATGCTGCAAGTTAATGCCATAGTATGCACAGTTACTTTATCTGCAAAATGCTGATTTATTTAGTACTATTTTTTGTATTTATTTTATTAATAGGAAAATGTATGCACCCTCAACCACAAAAAGCTACATTAAAAAAGAATATTACAACCCATTGAGTTCAATAGCCTTCCCACTTCTCTTTTAAAGCCTTATTGTTGTGTGCAGCAGCTAATAGAAGCATTTATCCTTCTGCAAGAGCAAAGTAAAAAAAAAAATCTAGTCATTCCTATTGGTAAAATAGATTTTAAATAGTTATGAATACGTTTGTTTGAATGGCATCTGGTTTGAATAACTTCAAAAAATAACTGCTACTGCTGGGTGTCCTCAGGAGAAAGCAATGTTTTTTGTGTTGAGAGTGTCTGGTGATTAAGTCAGAAATTATACAGTTTATAAACTTATTAAGGGTTTATGTATGTGCAAAAACTGGAGTGATCTTTGAGTAACCAGGTAAGGATGTAATTTGAGATACATAGTAAGTGAATACTTTTGATGATATCAGTATTTCAAATTTCCTTCCATTCTGTCAGAGAAAATATTACCTATTTTCATTACTTGTCTCCTATTTTATAGGAAAATTGTTTATGCTGGCTGAACTGGGACTCTTCCCATCTTTCATTCTTCAGTGTCCATCACACTGAGAGTCTGGTTTCAGAATTATACTGAAGTGGCAACAGTAACTTATTAAATCCACTTCATTCTGCTTGTAGAAATCATGTCACCTGATTGGCTTCTGAAGGTTTTCGTAGCATTTACGTCTTCTTGTGATAAGAGCTGGATAAATTTCTAAGAAGATAGCTCTCCTCTTTGAGATCTTTTCAGTCTAACACTCCTGCAATCCCTTTTCTTACTTAAAGATGGTGAAAAAATGTATCTGTATGGTACAGATGAGTAAGTTTCCCAGGTTTTTAAGATACTTATTCATTGTATAAAAATAAGTGCCTAATCACTGTTGTAATAAGAGTTCTGTATATGAATCTAATCTATCAAATAAATACAAAAGATTCCCATTTTTTCTTCCAGAGGCCATTTATCATATTGGTTTTGAGCTGGAGGCAAGAGAGGATGAAAATGGGTTTACAATTAGCTACTGTTTGCCACAGATTTTTTTTCTCCTCATCTTTATAAATATTTCAGCGACTTCTTTTTGTCCCTTTTCATTTGCACCTTTTGAGGACTATATTTAGGCTTAGAGAATTTGTGTGACAAATCAGATTTAAAACTTTTATAAATAGACATCTTGAAAACTTCCAAGTTTCACTGTCTATATATTGCATTAGACAGGTCTGTGTAGGGGGAGAGAAAAACAGTAGAACTTATAAATGATTTAAGTACATGAAATTATTTTAAATTGATCCAGTCAACAAGGAAAGCAGGCATTTTCCCCTAGGTATTTATCACATAAGTATTGCAGATTACTCTTACTTCTACAGGCAGTTTCTCTTAATCAGTCTACTATCAAAACAGTCCCCTTGTTTGTGACACAAAAGTCACTCTACTTTATTTTAATAGGTTTTATTTCCAAAGAAAAATCCTGTGTGTACTTTCTTTTTCCATGTATTCATAATCTCTATGAGGGAGACTTTCACTTAGTGCATTTTATTTTAATTTCCCATTTGCTAATAACATGCTTTTCAGAAAAAGCAGGTGCTTTTACAGCATCATATAAGTGGTGTGTTTTGAAGGAGCAATATGTAGCTTGTTGCCCTTTGATGTAAATTTGTGAGGAAGATAGATTATAACATCAAAATGTTTCTCTGTGCATAATAAACTGCAGAGTACAAAGTTCATGACTGAGAATTGTATGGGATACAAGTGACTACCTTCTCTACAATCAATTATTAGGATGATTATATTGTGTCTGGAGAATATGATGCTAATGACTAGCTAATGCTCAGAATACACACTCTTGGCTTGAAAACCAATGACAGCTAAACGAAGCAAGGGGAAGGGCCTATATGTTGAACTAGCAGCTCTGTAGTGTTGCTAATGAATAATTAAAAATAACAGTCTTTATATGTGGCTTGACAGTATACATGTCCTTTAAGTATATCCTGCTTTGTAAGGAACTTGGCACAATGACAGCCCAAGAAAGGCATCCTACTGCATCCTGTGCAGACACAGTGTCAGGAGGCAGGGAGTTAAACACCCTTGTGGTCAGGAGGGCCTAAGCAGGATTAGCTGTGTACTTATTGCTAACCTTCTACTCCCCCGTCTTCCAAACAAATAAATAATTGAAACCCATTACCTCTTTTAGGGGGTTTGCTCACATGCTTTCTATATTCACATCAAAGCTGAGATCAGTGTCAAAGAAGCAGCCACATTTAGCTGAGTCTCTCAGAGACTACTGATTAATTAGTTTTGCATTTTGGAAATGCATCCAAAGATGTTCTAAAATAGTGTTTGTTTTCGCCTTTGCCAAAACTTGTTTAGGAGCACTCTGGAGGATGATGGTGATGTACTCAAGATGGTTGTGAAAGAAAAGGGCAATCAATTCAGGTGTGCATGTGCCAGCACTTTTTTTCCCCTTATGAAGTTTCTACACCAGTTTTCAGAGGAGTGACTAAATGAAACATACACTGGTATTAATAGAAAGTGAAGGGTGGAGGGGGAATGGAACCGCTGACATTCCCCTTAGCTGAACCAGTGTAAAATGAAAGGTACACCAAGGGTAACAATTCAGGTCTTTAAAAAATATAGAAAAAATAAAACAAACCTGACACAGATAAGGGAGATGCAAAGACTGTAAATCCTGCATAAAATATTGCTTTTTGAAAGCCTTTAAACCCTGTTTCTTGCATTGAATTTTTTTTCACTTCATGAAGTGTGGTAATATGATGTATGGGGGGGATACATGGTTATGGCAAATACTGCCTACAAAAGTGTGTTCATACTGTTATTTGCCTTTCTGTCTCTGTCTATATCAACTCCACATGCTGCTCTGGTGGCCTGCTTTGTACTTAATATAACTTGTCAAAACACATCTATCAGATATATGAAAAGGCAAACCTGGGTGGCCAGACTAGTCCAAGCCTGGCGTGGATTGCATTTTACCAAGACCACAGAAATCTCTTCTCCTCTATGAGATTAAGATGAAAAGCAGAGTTCATTGTTGTGCAACCAGATTTTAAAATAATTACACACACGTTAGTGCATTAGTAGGCCACTTGTGTTTATTTGAATCCCACATACTGTACTTTTATGTGGATTTTAAGTGATTTTTAAAACTGTCAGTACAAAAAAAAAGAAGTTAAAAGTGATGTTACCACTTGTTTTAAACTGCCTTTGTTTGTCTTTTTTTTTTTTAATTAATTTTTTTAATCCTTTCCTGTGTTTGCTTCTGCATAGTAAGCTGCTACTATCCCAGCACCTTATCTGTTTCCAGGAAAGAGGGTATGTGGTTCCCGTTGGCTGTTGACTGAAAGGCATCTGCATCTTCTTTGAAACAGGACCAGTGCCACTGAAAACCCTTACATCTGTGATATGCTCAGTCTTCACCCTCTGGTTTCCTGGGAGCTTGTGTTAAGTGCTATATAAAGGAGCACACCCCTGGATACAGGCTGAAACTCACACGTTGATCCATGGATATTTGCTTCTGCTCTCATCACCCTTTCACAATGAATGTCTATTGCTCTGATATATATAATTTTTGTTGTTGTTGTTGTTGTAGCATATTCAGTGTGATTTTTTTAGGTGTCCTCCTCAAATTTCAAGACTAAAATCCTTCTAGAAAAACATTTTAAAAAACTCGATCCATGCAGCTTCCTTTGCAACCTATTTATGCTTACCTACCAAGTGTATGAGTGGAACAATCTATTTGAAACATGATTTCTTAAGAAATTTTTGCTAGAATTTCTCAAAGGAGTCCTGTTGAATTTGTGGACTGAAAATCAACATGGGACCAACTCATGCTATAAAGTTGTTACATCCTAGGATCTCCTTGGAAGTGCAAAATTTCCAAAAGAGTGACCATGAAAACATACTAACATTTTTTTGCTGTGTTTTGGGCAGTTATCACACTTGCATGCAAAGAAATCACTGAAGCAGGACTGTTCCAGAATGGCTAGAATTCTTTGGTTTTAGCTTTCTGAAGTGCCTATAGGTTATTTCTTTGTCTGGAGAGGGAAAAGCCTTGAAAAACACCAGTTTGCATAACAAAGAGAGCCCGTACCTACCAGGTGGGTTATACTAATTTGCTGTGGATGCAGGGAGAGGGGACTCAGGGAGCTCAGCAGCCAGTGCTCATCGGTGCTTGGGAATAGCTCCATATCCTGCTGTCTCACTGGGTGGCTTCAGGAGCTGATTGAGAATTTAGGGACTATCATTTAGAGCTCTGTAATTGTGTAAGGAGGAGAAGAGGAAATTGGAGGCATACTGCCAATATCTTTAAAGCCTTTATGCTAACCCTGCTGGCGGATAGCAATGTGAATGACCTGCATATCATTACATGACACCAAAAATAGGAAAACACTCAGAGGAAACTTTTCTTAGCTTAGTAGAAAACATGATAAAGTAAAGCTTTTCTGGCTGTACTGGCACTGAAAGAGTCAGCAGCAATCAACTTTCTTCTAATAACCAAATGTGCTGAACACGAGCTAGTTATTGCAAACACAATTATTTGGTAATTGGATAAGCCCAAAATATCTTGGATACACCCTTGATCCAAGAGCTGGCAGCTTATTGATTATATCATTGTTTGGCAAAGAGGCATGCAGGCTGCAGGACTCACAAGATACATACCCAGAGCAGACTGCTGGACCCACTATCGTGGAATTGGCTCCAAGTTACTGATTCAGCTACATTGTTGGGGAACTGGCACAAAGCCTGCTAGAAGTAGACACAAAACACTTTAAAGATCTAAATATTAAAGATCTAAACACTAAACAAGGGCTGTGTAACAGCATCCTTGTAAGGCTTGCCTGCCCAGGAACATGTAACAGCCTGGGATGTCAAGGGGAAAGCGCTGCAGGATAGGGCACTGCTGGTACAATTAATTTTGTCAAAAATCAGCATTAGGTATCTAAATCAAAATGTATATTAAGGGAAAAAATCTCCAACCAATCCTTGAAAAAAAACAAAAACCAAAAAACAAACCCAGACTTCTTTTCTGTTTCCCATTCCAGGGCAAAGAAAACAAATTATAAAAAACACAAGTACAGGCAAAACCTGAAGCTAGCAAAGATCAGCAGTAAGGTAAGGAAATTGATGAAATGTAGGCTTTTTCAGACCAGTGTAACACCAAACACTACCCCTTTTAAGAAATTGCACTGCTAAAGGTGAACAATGATTACATAGATTAAAAAGAATGGATTTGGAGTTTATTATTATAACTGACTGTCACGTTAGGCAGATATGAACAGGTGTGTATGAGGTAGCTCTTAAAAATTTGGTTTTAGTTAAAAAAAAAACCCAATATGTCTTCCAGATTTATTTTTCCTTTGTGAATGAGGGAAGTTAGCTCAAATTCAACACATATTGAGGCTATTTAATTACAAACACTCATTTAATTACATAAAGGTGGTTGACAATATTTTAAGTCCTACCTGTGTAAGAACCAAAAAAGATTAAATGAACAAGATCAGTTTGGATAAAAATTCAAATGCCTAGGCAAAGTTTATCTAATGTAGACAGCACTGAGTGTCTTTCATATGCCTTTATTTATTCTGGGCTCAGACCTCAATTATGATGTATGAACACAGCAAATGGGTCTCCTTGCCAGGCAAAGGATTGTCCCTGATGTGAGTAAGGTTGGCAGAATCAGAATTTTACCATGATGGCTGAAAACTGATAATAGCACAACTTTATCTGACTGCTGGAGTGATTCAGGCCTATCATGCTGTGGATTCAGTAAAGGCTTCTAAGCTTTAATCACTGTCTTCCAGGCTGTAGTCTCTGACTTATTTGAAACAGCTGAACTTCCCCTGAGTGACTTGTCTTGTTACATTTGTGGTACCTGACCTACTTTGCAGCACTTCCCTTGGTACCACCTCATCATACTATGTCCCATGAAAGCACTCAGAATCGGAACTCATTCCCAATAAAGGCCAATAATTAAATAAAAATAAAAACACATTTGACATCCCACAACAAAGGGAAATCTCAGTGGCTTTTGCATGTGTTTGCCTGCTGAATCAGACAGTAGTTCCTGTCCCCACAGAGCTGTGGGATGATGGATCACCAAAATGACAAAAATAAGAATAGTATTTTGCACAGTATTTTTTCTCTTCTCTTGAATCTCAGAGAACATCAGATATGTTAATTAATTCTCTCTGTTTTCCTGAGGTTGTCTGTCAGACCCGTTTAACAGGTGGGTAAACCAATGCTAAAAAGTGTTCTGACTTGCCTTCTCTGAACTCTACACCCACTTTGGGTCAAGATGCTCCAGCACTCGAGGCTTTATTTAGAATAACCCCATCATTTCTTTAATGGTAGGTAATTTCATTTCCTTTAGGATGAATCTTATATCCTCTCTATTTGCAATTTAAATGTGAGAGATGAATGAGCTCGTGTTGAAGCTCCGATTGAGTTTAAGGAGTGTAAGAACATGAAATTTAGTCCTGAAGAAGAGCTTGTGTGCTTGAAAGCACTTTTGTTTTTTGAAATGCCCCCCTCTCTTTATGTTAATAACCAGTTCATTTACACACATTACTTCTCCCTGCAGACCTATCTCCTTCTTTGAGCTCAATGCATCTAGGTTTTCAGGCACTTAACACAAGACTACATCGCGTTCAAAGAGGAAAGGTTACTGCCATATTTATGCATATGGCAAAATAATTTCCAGTTCCAATTGTGAATCCTGACTTTGACACTTAAACCTTTAACCCATGGGCTCATATTGCAGTATGAAAAAATAGTCCTGTGAAGGTGAGTTTTCTAAACTTCCACCTGTACCTGACATGATAACTACTGTGACCCCAAATTATGTCTGCTGATTGCAACCTTGTGGCACATATGAGTAGAAATTACCCTAAGCTTTCCCAGCTTCACAGACTTCCCTATAGTAAGGCCATCCTACTAATCAGGGGGATAATACAGTAGTTGCTGCCCACAGACTGGGAGCCTCAATCAATGGCACACATGATTTCAGAAGCCATCTCCCAGCAGCTTTCTCACCAGTCCCCAATGTATGGGGATAAGTCACATCCCCTTAATCAAACAAATTAGTGAGGTAGATAAAGGAGGTTTTATTTCCTTTCAGAGCCAGAATTTTGAGGACATTGGCACTTCCATTCTCCTTCTGTTGTCTTTTTGGCTCATTTTCATGTGCCCAGTGTTAGCTGATGGCAGGCGCCAGTTTCAGCTGACAGCCTCCTGGACAGTGCCTAGGACAGCTTCCACAAAGAGGAAGGGGGAAGGGGAGAAGCTTGCATGCTGCTGCTTTACCCTTCCTCATCCCTCTGGAATTGGTTCCTGCTCTGCTGCAGACCTGAGAGACTGCCTTTTCACTCAGTTGATTTAATTTAATTAGCCTCTGTGAAGCAGAGGCTTAAAGTTGCTAACCCAAAGCTCACAAGAATCCAGTTGACAAAATGCAAGGCGCAAAATCAAAGGCTAATTTTTTGAAAAGTTAGCCTGTGAACTAGTGTGAAATACATGGTAAAGATCAAAAAGTCTTAGACATTTGTCAAAAATATGAGTCCTGAAAGACACAGCAATTTAGCTTAATTCTGAAGAGCATTAGCAGACCCACAATAAAGAATTAAGTCTTGTCTCTGATGCTTCAGTAAGATTTTCAGGTATGTGGTTCTGTAATTCAACAAAATACTTCACAGTATGTACAAAATAATAATAAAAATATTCCTTGACCCATTTTCTTAAGCTTTATTCCCTATTACCTTTAGCTGTTTCTGAAAAATCTCTTTTTTTTTCCCAATTATGAAGTGTCTGCTGTTGTTGTACTTTAAAGTTTCTCCTATTTTGAAAGAAATTATATTATCCAGCATTATTTATTTCCTATCTATCACTCTTTGACTGTATTCATCGTGTTCTCTGGAATCTGATTTTAATTGTTTGAATCTATTTCAACTGATTTGTTTATAATCTTGGTATCTTCTGAAGTTTGTAGCAGGCCTGGCTGGTCATTTAAAAACAGTAGGAGCTAAACTCATCACCTTCTCAACTGACCTTCCTTCTCCTTTAGCAGATGCCAAATACTAGTACAAAATATCATTTTTACCTGCACCTTGAGAAGGTTTTTGAAACAGTGTCCATAATAATGTATTCCACAGAGCCTCACAGAATCATAGAATATGCTGAGTTGGAAGGGACTGATCAGGATCATCAAAGTCCAACTCCTTGCCCTACATAGGACATCCCAAGACTTACACCATGAGTCTGAAAGTGTTGTCCAAATGCTTCTTGAACTCTGTCAGGCTGTGGCTACTGCCCTGGGGAGACAATATTCAAGCTGAGGATGCTCCAATGCAGAGCAGGGTGCTTACCTTGAATGACTGGTGATGCTGTGCCTCAAAACTTCTTTATCTCTAACTTTCCTAAGGATGAAAGGTTTTGGTTCCTCTCATATGTCTACTTTGCAGGTCCAAATGAGCTTTCTTCAGCAGAAAAATCATGCTTTGAAAAATGTCTGTCTCTCATAAAACAGTCCTTTTCATATTATATTTTACAATAAGGCAGTAAATGGACTGGCAGTGGCTCTTCAGTAGCCCAAAAGCATGGTCAAGAAAAGAAATAATTTACCACAAATCGATTTAAGCTCTTTTAAAATATATTTAAAATACACTTTTCTGAAATTCTGGAAGATCAATGATCTGTTTTTTTTACACTGATTACCTTTCACACTAATTGATTACCTTTTTCTGTCAAACTCTTCATTGTGGAATCTATCATGCTCCAACTCCTAACTCTGGATATGGAATTGATTGTAAAAGCAACAGGTTAGACCAGTTGCACAGCAAACCTATCTGTGCCTCACAAGCTGCTGCACTCAATAGCTTTGTCTTTCACTTAACTGAATTATGCAGTGGTCAACTCTCCTTCATACAATGGTTTTTGCAAGAGTGCTGAATGGCTGTTTTCAGTGTAGTCTCATTTAGCAGATATTCCCATGTGGCTTCCATGCATCCCCATGCTAATACTCTTCTCTGTGTAAACACATGGATTGAATTACTTAATGCCCTTTTGATCTAAACATAAAAAACCCAAAACCAAACATAACAAAAAACCAAACTAATAAGCAATCACATTTCTTTTCATGCTACTGGGCAACAGCACAATTCCCCTCCTCTGGCTTCTTCACCTGTGTCAGCTGGGTGACGTGGGTCTGACTGTTGTGGGTCACTTTGCAATCCCATTACATTCTGAATCTCTGTTTCCTCTTTCACTGGTTCTTCCCTTGTTTTTGTTTGTGAGAGTGTGTGTGTGTTTGTGTTTGTGTGTATGTGTGCATGTGCATTTTCCCCCTTTCTCTAAATTTTTGGCCTCAGAACCTCCCCGAAGTCTGCAACTACTGCTTAAACACAGTTCATCAGCACTTGTCTGCTTTCTCCTGCTGGGTGGAAAAGCACTGAAACTTTGGGATGATCAGTCTCTCTTTCCCAGCCTGTTTTTTTGAGGCAAATTCCTCACGGGTGTAAATAGCTGAGCTTCTATGAATCTATTTTACTTAAGCTGAGGATCTAGGCCTTTGATTTACTTTCCCCAGCTGTAGCCATACTGGCTTGTTCAATTACTTTTATAACTGTGCCATTCAATTCCATCTGAGCACTACTATGGCACTGTGATTTAGCTTAGACCCTACTTAACAGAGAATTTATTGTCTCTGTAGATAAATGATGACTGTATACTATTTCTCCTAATAACTTGAATAATACTGATAACGTAATGTGTACAGCACGTTTGATGCAGAAGGGTCCCAGGTGCTTTATAACAGAGTATATGAACTATATAAAAAGATAACTTTGCTCCCTGCTGAAATGCAGCCATCTCTGCTGTGAAGCAGGCATAACCACACTGCAGAACAGTTTGGGATGCAAAGTGGTGTCCAATTGAAACTGCAAGGGGAATTTTATGTAAGTAGAATATAATTACCCAAGCTGGATGTCAGCCAGGACTCAGGGAACACCCTGGATCTTGAAGGAACTGCCAATGGGAGATGGAGATGTTACTACAGGCATACATGCTCTTGTTTCTTGATCAATTCCAAGTGGATAACTTGTTGTCTTTTAATTTCCTCTTCAATGCTTATCTTATTTTTTATCAGCTGCTCTTTCTGTAGCCTTATTATGTGTCATGTTCTGATTTCTCTCTCCTTACATTTCCTCTCCTACATTTCACACGTGGCAGTATTTCCTCCCCCCCACCTTCTTTCATCCAAAGCATTGCTAGTCCTAGCAAAAAGAACAAAAATAGCTGTTTACCTCATGTTGTTGAATAAAAAATTTGCTATATGAGGGCAATACATTTCACTGCATTTGTACATGCAGAATTTACACAATTAAAAATAGCTAAAACATGGATGTTTGTTTTTTCCCCTGATACTGAAACAGATTTAAACAAAGTTGGTTAGAGCCTGGTGCTAATAATGCCAAGGGCTTGACCCCTGAATGGGCCATTCATTTAAGAGCTGGAATTAATGATCCTTAGGTCCCTTCCTACTCAGAATATTCTGTGATTCTCTGAAATTCCAACACACACACACACACACACACATACCCAACACCTGCACACATACCCACAAAGGATTATGCTGTTGAGGAACAGAGAGATTTCCTAAATAGAGTGTCTGGACAAAAACTCCCTTCATGCAAAACCCTCCAAAACTCTTTAAAGCTTACACTAAAATCAGTGTCAAAACTCTTCAAGCAGAAGAGGGTTTGCTCCTGGAAAGCCATGAGATACTGAGGGACTTGAACAGTGCTGAGGTGAATGTTGGCAGTCATAAAAATGAACACTTATTTTTCAACTCCCTTTATAAACCAGCTCTCCAGTGGCTCCTGAGCTGCCACACACATGCCCATAGCAGAGGCAGCTTGGCACCATGTCCTGGTGCAGCTGCTCTAGGGCAAGGCTTTCTCTCCAAAACAAGTCAGCGGATGTCAAGGACAAGATTTCAGTGTCTGTTTCACCTATGCTCAGCTGTTCAACATTTCACTGGGGGGCCTTGACCAACCTGAGAGATGTGGAACAGTCTTCCTACTGCTCTGGGCTGGGAGCCAGTGTCTTGAGTCTGGCCAAAACATCTGGGAGTGCTGATTGTTTCCTCAAAAGGTCTCTCCTTTGCATGCAACAAAATTTTGGTCAAATAGAGAATCTGCTCCCATCTCTTCAGCTATTAAACATGTGAACTGCCTGAGCCTTGTCTCTCCCTCTCACTCTGGCACACTCACCTTCTCTCACTCTATTCTTCATTCAGCTAAGTGAAATCAAATGTCAAAATTCACAAAACAATGCGGTGTGAAAAGTGATTTTTTCCTGACTTTGTTGAAACATTGCCTCACTTTCTGTGTGAAATGTTCCACTTAGCTCCACTCTGTAATCAACAGCTGATGAAATATCAAGGCTCGAATAATTATTATGGTGCCTAGCAGCGCTGCTGAAGTTGGTGGGTGGAGAACTCATTCCTTTAAATTTTGCACTGAGGTCTATCCTGCCACATGAGTTCTCAGGAAAGGATCTCAACATATACTTTATGGGGAGTTTCATTTGAACTTCACATATGAGAAAACATGCTTTTCCATTTTGAAACAGTGCAAAAATATGTCTATTGTTTTACTGTGAATGCCATAATCTTTTTTCTCTAATTCTCTAACCTGAGCAACTCAGATCACTTTGAAATGTAAGTGTTATTCTCCCTTTCACTGAATTTAATTTTTTTCTCAGATGGTTTTCTGTGCACATGATGATTCCTAGCAAATTGCCACCTAACTATGCAACTATGTGAATGAGGGGGATGGTGGTTACAAAAGTTGTAGTGTTTCAGAATGAAAAAAGAGGAAAACTTCTCTGTCAGCCCGTCCTCTTTCTTTCTTGAAGCAAGAAAGTATGAGCACTTTCTTTGTAGCTTGAAATTTTGCAGATGTTCATTTTTGTGTATTTAATTGGATGCATTGTCAATGACATGAACTTTTGCTAAGGGAAACTAAAAATACTTGAATAATAAATAGAAATGGAGTGTATTAATTATATGTGTTATTCACTGGAAAGTGTTGAATTTATTATCATGGACATCATTGTCATTGGGGTTATCGCTGTTGTGATGGGTTTGCTGAGATACATCATTCAAAAACCCAGAGGAGCTGACTGTGCTGTGCACTGGTGGAACACAAAAGAAGAATCTGGGTACTGCTTAAAAAGAGCTTACAGGCTAGGAGAAGATAGTGCAGTATTTTTTTTTTCTAAAATAATTAATTTGTGATTAAATTCCTTTTGTTTTCTCCAAGATAAATTATAGATCATTCAAAAAGTCTAGGACGACTCTAAACTCCATTGGAGTCTATGCAAAAGCACATCTAGGACTGATTTATTCCTTCTCATGTGCAAACCTTTAGCTTACATGTAACAGAATCACTTTGTGCAGCACTTCTTGTGCGTAATATAGCAACTTTTTCAAAAATAAGATATAATGAGCTTGACTATTTAATGGCAGAAAACAAAGAAGACTATCTCATCAAGGTTCTTGGCAGAGTGTGAGCAGATCTGGCCGCGTGCAATTATTGTCTTCTTTTGAGTTAGCTGAGGATACTGGCGCAATATCTCTGCTTTTTCCATCTGATTTCAAGTGACCGCAACTGTTCAAGGCTTTGGTTTTCTCTGATCTAAATGATTGCAGCTCAAGCACCAGAGTGTCCCCAAGCACCATGCTGGGAGGCTGGCTCCACACTGACTCAGAGGGAGCATTCCCATCTATCTGACTCACCAGCACTCAAGTGCACTGCCAGCAATCCAGATATTAAACTGATCCTCCATCAGCATGGGGAGGGGAAGGGAAGAGAACAGATTAGTTAAAATGAAATACTGATGGTACTGAGTGCATCAATTGGATCATTTTGCCATATGTAATAGACCAAACAAAACAACTTAAATGGCCAAGTTATTTAAGTTTGCAAAGCAGATGCTGTGCAAGCTTCTGCCTTTTTTTTTCACAGGGTTGTTTATTACATATTGCATCCAGACAAATTCATCGGCCCTTCGATGGGACTTCACAAGTAAGGCTTGTGAACTTAATTTTCCCCTCTCTGTCTCTAGCTAGACTGTGTGAAATGTTTTTAAAGAGAAGGTTTGTAGAGTCATTATCTTTTATTAGATCAACTGATATGGTTGGTTAAAAATCAAGCTTTAAGGCACACAGACTCTTTGGGTTTGAAACCATATTAAGGAAGCAGTGATAAAGAGTATGCTAGATAACATATTATTGTTTGGGGTTTTTTACATGTTTCTTATATAAGATTTTCTCCAATGCAGCAAATAATGCATTTGCAGTAGATCTGTCACTAGTGTTAGAGGATGTAAGCTTTTATTGTCTTCCCCAGAAAGGTCAGATTACAGTTTGCTTTTTCTCACAGAGAATCTGAAAATCAGTACTACTGATGAAAATTCTGGAAACACGGGAGTTAAAAATGTTCAGGTGAATAAAGATATTTTATTTCAATAATTTTGACAATTTTGAATTTTCCAACAGCTTTCACTCTAGTGAACTTAATTCCATAGCAGAAATTTATTTCTAAGAATTATAACTCGGCTGTCAAAAAACTTTTGACTAGAAACAGCTGACAAGATTGACTGCTTCCCTTTTTGGTTTCACAGAGTTACATACTCAGATGGGGAAATGGTTTTCCAGGAACCCCTGAGGAGTGCTACGCATGACAGTTTAACTCTGAATTCAGTTTTAAGAACTTTTAGATGGAAATTGCATTACAGGGCTGTTCCAGTCTTCATGATCAAGGATTATGTGGCTAGGCCTTTTTCAGTGGAGGGAAAGTCAATCCTATTTTTGCAAAAGAAAACATTTTGGCAATGTATAGGAAAATGTATTAGCAGGGGAATTGGCAATCCTGAATTTCATGACTATAAGGATACAGTCATGATTTAGAAAAATGCTTTGCATAAGTTGGAGGGGTTTCCTCAAACTTCACCCTTTTCCATTCCCTTTCCCCTCCCTGGCTGTAGGGCTCCTCTAGATGAGCGGTGTTATCATATACTTTTCTTTGGCTAAAGTGAAAAATGATTGTGATTTTGGATAGAAATTAATGTGTTTTCTATTATTCTACATGTTTAATTTAGCTCATGGATAGAAGCCCAATAACTGAACATGGATACATTATAAAGCAATCACTTTCCAAGATCTTGAGCTCCAAGGCACATGTAGGTGAGATACAAGAATGTAACAGAAATAATACTTAATTTTTTTGTTAATTCTGTTTAAATTTTTGCTATATATTAAAAGATTTTTTAATATAAAATTTACTTTGTAGCAGCTCCAGAATGTAAATCCTTACATATAACTGATCGATGTATAATAATGGAATTCCAGTTCACAGCAGAACAAAAATAGTACCAGAAAAAACATGAATACTACTTTAATGAAATACTTTAGTGGAAGCAAAAAGTATTATTGGGGAAGATACAAAGGAAATTTCAGTAGCCAGTGAAGATCGTGTGAGTATGACCATTTTCCCATGTGAAGAAAAGATACAAACTTGACATTTACAGAAGTAAAATGTGGAAGTTTGAGAAAGGGTGCTTAGTTTTTTAACAATAGACATTAAGCACATGTATGGTTTTGTGCTAAATCTTATTACTGGAGATTACTTATATTGTTTAAACTTCCTTTGGGGAAAAGAAATTGCATAGGAAAAAAAATGAAAATATTTGAGTTATTTGAGTTCTTAATACCTCAGTGTACATTGGAGAACCATCCTTCTTTCTGTAATAATACATGAAGTGCAGTGCACTAGATTGCATTTTTAATGCTTCAAGAACATTACTTTGCAATGAATGTGCTTCAGAAAAACAGTTTTGCTGTGTATTTTATTGGCTGAGTTAACACAACAAATACTATAAATCCAGTAATTACTAATTGCCTCCTCCATTATAATGTAAGAAATGAATCATAAACCTTTTATTACTTTAACGATGGACTACAGGAAGGATTAATCTTCCAGTGAAGCATTTTTCATATTTACCTGGTTCCTTCTGTTACACTGTACTCAATTTTCTCTTCCCAGTCTTCCTTCCTATTTGATGCTCTGTAGTGGCCCCTACTGGGAAAGACATGACCAAAACCTAGCAGCAGCCTT
Source organism: Motacilla alba alba (assembly GCF_015832195.1). Classification (NCBI taxonomy): domain Eukaryota; kingdom Metazoa; phylum Chordata; class Aves; order Passeriformes; family Motacillidae; genus Motacilla; species Motacilla alba. The sequence goes on along the minus strand of NC_052020.1, from coordinate 49,165,395 downwards.
GGCATCTGTTGATGGATCTATTTAGCTGTTGGTGGTTTAGCAATTACCCCTTGGTGGGGAGAGGAAAAGAAATTAGAAGGCAATTCTAGTCAACCTTTTCCCATCCACTGCTCTTGTTGTGGCATGCACACTTCTGCTAACTCTGTAATGCACCATCTCAGGGCGCCTGAAAGCTTATATAAAGATGAGCCTGACAAAGGGAAACTGAGGAGCATGAAGTATCACATGAATGAACACTATTACTAGTCAAATATTTATACAGAATTTGTGTTGAGACACTGACATAGCTTCGTTATTCACATGGATTAATTTTCTCTTCATAAAGGGAGATTGGTTTTTAAATCTGGAGATTACTTTTGACTTTGAGATGTTTACAACAGAGCTCTGAATGACTTTTCCTTGTCTCTTACCATTACCATTATTGTTACCATCCTCATCATTATATTCTTCATCATCATTAAGAGGCCTTAACTGAGATTGGACCTTTGCTGGTAGGAGATGCACATAAAGTGGCAGCTCCTAGTCCAGAAAGTTATAGGTATAGGGGAGAGGGAAGAAGTGGTTTACTGTTCTGTTAAATCAGTGTCTGAATGAGGCAGAGAGCTAAGATTTTGTCTAGTTACAAGGCCTGTCTGTTCTGTGCTGTCTCCTTACAAGCCCAAACACCTCTATGAATCCTTTCCCATTACTCACTTTGTGCACAGGATGCTATCCAACATATACAGTCCAAAAGGTCCTCTTCAGGAGAAAAATTACTTGTAAGCATTTTATCTGTTTCAAAACTGGGTTCAGTTGTAAGAGTAATAGGTCACTTGAGGCAAAGGACTATGTTTTGAAGGAGGAATATATCTTCTGCACCTTGAGGCCTCCTTTTTTTCTTTCTACCATGGTAACACAGCCTTAACCCTATAGTGCCTTCTACATACCAAGATAAGAACAGGTGGTGTAACAGTCTGAAGTGTAAGTGGGACTTTTTCTTCATACTCACTTTTCCTCTCTATTGATCAATGAAAATCATAAACAACTCTCCTGAAACTGGTGGTTTTGCAGCATTTTACAACTTAAAGTTGACACAGGATCTCTAGTAAGGAACCCGGTTCTGGAAACAGAAAATGCTATCAGAAGTGAATAGAAAACTCAAGAAAGCAAAGTTTAAAAGCTTGAGTTCCCTTAAGAGAACTGACTTAGGGATATTTTATTCCCCCTCTGTAAATACCAAAAAGGTGTAATAAATCAAATTATTTTGAACCAGTTAGTTTTGTGACATCTATTGTCAACATATGATGAGGATAGAAGCCATAGAGAACACCACCAAAAACTGCCACCATGCATGCTGCTCTGGAGCGTTTACAATCCAAATAGGTTTCTGGAAATTTCTTCATACAGGATCCATATTTTCCTCTCATCTTTATGGATATTAATGGTCCATGCGTATAAGTAAACACATGAATTTATTAAAGACTGAGGTCTTGAAGCCTGGTGAGGTGCAACAGGGAGAGGAATAGCCATGCATCGTGAAGCTGGGTAGGGGGATAGGATTACAACATGAACAGTGTTCAGCAGCAGCAATGACAAAGAAAAAGTCCTCCAGAAAGTTCAGTTTATTGCTTCTGTTGTTGCACTGTATCCTTGTTTGAAGATGCACATGTAAATAGAATAAATATTTTCATCACTGGTGACCTTTTTAGTCTGCGAGGGTGTCCCCATTCTCCCCCATGAAATATCAATGCCAACTTCTGCTTTCTTTTGGATGTCATACTATTTCAAATTACTTGATATAATGATAGATAATATGATAATATGAGATAATATGACCAGAACAGCTGTATTGTTTGCATTATAGAGTGAATCACCAGTATGAAGTTGTTTTGATTTAAACTCAAACCCTATTCCCTTTTGTATTTCAATGACTGAGCTTAAGTGGACATCTTAATTTTTCTTTATATGTATTTATAGCTGAAAAGTCAAACAACAGAATGCATCAGTAGAAATATTCCTCATTAGTATCCAGCTACAATGTGTTAGATTACACACTCAGAAAGAATTAATTTTGTGCTACATTTTTAATCTTATATTGGGTGTCTGTGCTGGCAGCAGGGGTTTGCAAGGTTTTTGCCTCCATGAGAAGAGGCTGGGGCTGCCCCCTGCTGAAGAGCTGGTTGCAACAGGCCCAACACAGGACACAGGTACACCCATCAGCCAAACAGGTGCTCTGGGAAAGCCCCAAGTGTGCAGGGGCAGCAAGTGTGGCGCAGAGAGAGGAAGAGCAGGGAACAAAAAGGTGTGATAATAAGCAGGGAGAACACCAAGGTCAGGAGGAGAAGGAAAAGAACGAAGATGAGGTACTCCATAATGTGGCAGATAGCCACACTGCAGCCTGTGGGGAGGACTATGGCAGAGCAGGTGTGTTTGCTGAAGGAGCTGTGACCTGTGGAAAAGTATGCACCTTGGAGCAAGGGGTAGAATGTTAGAGGGAAGGAGCATCAGCCAGAAACCTTTACATTGTTTTGCCCTTTGAATGTTTTCCAGTTTCTTTCTAATTTTAGGATCTTAGAATAATATAGAACATTTGTTTATCGAGTTTCAAAACATGTAATTGCATGTAGAAATACAGTGACATTCATTTTGAGAGGAGTTAAGTGATATAGCCCTCAGAGTAACATGATTGGAGACAGACTGTAGGGTTCCTAATGCCTCTTTGTTAGTTTTATGCTCCAGGTTAAGTCCTCTTTGACACTGAAATGCTTCAAAGCTCCCAACTGTCAGATATCTTTTTGCTATTTTTCCAAATCCTATTGCTGAATGCATTTTTCCTACTTTTGGTCATTTCACATTTAGCCTCTGTGAACCCAGGATCACAGGAGTCATTGCTTTGTATTTTATTTTGTCTGTGCTATACCAGCAGTTCTCCACAAAATCTAGCATTCAGAAATGACAAATCAGTCTGCTGCATAGCCATGAGAATGAGTGTGACTGGAAGAAGGGAAGCAAAATGCTTCGTACTTGCTGCAGGACTTCTGATCTCATGAGATATCACTTTTACAGGCTTTTTCTCCATACCACAAGTGTCTGCAATATTTCCTAAAGAACTTCCCTGTAACTGAAATTTTCACTTGACTCTGGAAAACAGCACTCTTTTTGTTTTTAAACCAATTTGTATATTCTAAGGAAATAAAATGCAAAAAAGCCCAAGTTCCAATGTTGTTGGTTAGGGAAACTGAGGAGAGGAAAGAAATATATTAAATACTAAATTCACTCCTAGTTCAAATCAAAAGAAACCTCTGGATAATCTAGATGTTCTGTCTGTTCTGTAAAGTGCAGTATTAGCTACAATGACAGCTCATTAAACAAGATTTATGTAAGTCACTCATCTTCCCTATCACAACATGTTACAACTCTCCCTAACAGTTGACTGACCATTTATTACAGACTTTCACTTCTTAAGTAAACACTAGCTATGTAGAGGAGTTTGAATGAATGTAAGTAAATAGATATATTTGTGTATATTTTTATATATTGCAGAATCAGAGAATATGCTGAATTGGAAGGGACCCACAAGGACTGACTTCAACTCCTAATCTTGTACAGGACATCCCTAAGAGTCACATCATGATATAAAAGTCACATGTGAGCAAGGAACAACCAATGTAAATTTTATGCATGTCTATCTAAGGTTATAATAACAGCTCTAGCACTTTCTCAGGGTAAAGGTTCATCAAAGAAACAGTGATAAAGTACTATTGCCTGTCATAGCTAGAGAAAAGAGAAAAGAGAAAAGAAAAGGAGAGGAGAGAGGAGAGGAGAGGAGAGGAGAGGAGAGGAGAGGAGAGGAGAGGAGAGGAGAGGAGAGGAGAGGAGAGGAGAGGAGAGGAGAGGAGAGGAGAGGAGAGGAGAGGGGAGGGGAGGGGAGGGGAGAGAAAAGAAAAGAAAAGAAAAGAAAAGAAAAGAAAAGAAAAGAAAAGAAAAGAAAAGAAAAGAAAAGAAAAGAAAAGAAAAGAAAAGAAAAGAAAAGAAAAAAGAAAAGAGAAAAAAGTTATTGTTAATTAAAAGAATTTTGCCTTAGAATCAAAGAGGCAATGGATGAAGAAATCTGCAGAAATTATCTAAGGCCACCTCAACCTTAGCATTTATTATTCAACACCTCACTCATTGCCCTGATTATAAATATTTAATCACTCAACAACTGTAAGTGCTTGTGTCTTCCTGGAGGACCTGCAAGCATTAGGAAATAAAGGGATGGGGGGGAACACGGAGGAGGGGGACTAGAAAGGCAGAGAGCCTAAAAGATGTGTAGAGATTATGCAGGGACAAGTGAAAAGGTGTGAAGGACGCCACTGAATTGGGCCTTTGTAATCAGGTTGCACGAACACCTGAACGCTAATTCATTTTGTTTCTATTCACTGGACTTCAAAGCCATATTTTCTTTATTGCGTGGCAGTCTCTGACAGAGGGTGCCCTTGGAGAACAGGCAGAAAATGTTCTTAATGAAAGCAGAGCCCCAAGCAGTGAGAGGTGCCATCCGTGTACCCTCCTTTGTCTGTCACAAAAAAAGCAGGCAAGCTTGGCAGGCTTTTGGGCCTATCAATAATGCATGAGAAGAATTACATCCACCCTGATGCCAGGAGAAGGGAACGGCAGAGGAGAGGGTTGTGTTACACCACCCTGAAAGTGCGTTCACTTCCTATCCATCCTCCCTCTCCATACAGAACACATGCTTCTGGAGTACAGGCCCACGATGTATGGCTGACATGCTCTCCGAAGGAATGGTGACACTTTCTGTACCTGTAAGAGTTATGCAGATTTCCATCACTGCTGCTGAGGTGCTTGGATTATGCTGCTTCAGCCTGAAATCCTGTCAGATTAGTTGTAAGGCTTAGTTTAATATTATGAGCTGGGGGGAAAGACCGTAAAACATTATTGGGGGGAACCATTTTTGCTTCTTCATACTTGGCAGTTTGGAGGGTCCCCAGTTTACTTTCACTGCAAGGATTATGGTTTAGACATGAATTTATTTCTTTTTCTTTGGTATTTGGTTTGGTTTGGTTTTTGTTTGTTTTTTTTTTTTTTTTTTTTTTCCCTGCACAGCAATGGAAAGAAAAACAAATACCTTAAGAGGACCAAGTTTTGTATATATTTTCATGTAAGAATGAGGAACTTCCAAACCCTCAACACATTCAAAGGTACAGCATAAAATTAAGGATACACACTGCAAATTATAATTCTTTTTTAGCTTTTCTCCTGTAAGAAGAGCTGCACCCTTGAGGGCTTATTTTTTTTAGACATTATTGTGTATTTTTCATAATTTCTTGTATAAGCATGTCCTCTAAAAGCACAGCCACCACTTATTTGGCAAAGTGCTCAGAGGTCTGTATTTTCTTCTCAGGCATTTCAGGATACAGTGTGGGCATTCTGCAGTTTGTCCCAGACAATCTGGGGCAAATTTTCGAAGAGATTTTTCCTAAAGCACAGATGAGAGTTACATGTTTACTTGCAGAGTTTGCTCAGCTCGCTTTGGTCAAAGGACTTCTCCTAAAGCCTGCAGAAATGCTTCAGCCTGCAGGTCTGAAGGTGAGGCTTAGGTGACAATGGTGATCCAAGATCTCTTGTGTCGAAGGGTGACTGGGAAGGGCTGAGCATGCAATTAAGTTTAGAGTATCACCTTTATAAATTCTTCATTGGAAAAAGTGAACTAACTGAGCAAGCAATGGGTGGATTTGAATTTAATTGCTCCCTGTGTAGGTAAAAGGATTGAACAAGGCATACTCTTCCCGGTGGAATTATCTGGCATGCAGCCTCACCATCCTGATTCCAGCAGCTCTACTGCACAAATCAATCTACTTCTTCATGTCAGTGCTGCTGAGATTGACTACAATGGAGCCCAATAACCAAGCAAAGGTCTCAGGGGAGGAAGATAAATTTGAGGCTTCTAAATCCAAGAGTTTGTACTCTACATTCTAGTGCAGGTGGACACTGTCCAGAATGTCCAGAAGCTGTGAGTGGTCTTAGAACCATTAACAGCAGTCTTGGAAAAACAAGTAAGATGCCAAGAAGAAGAAAAAAGAGAACAAAATATCCACAAACTTCACTTTATTTAATGAAATAAATTAATTCTTTTAGCAGGATCTGCATTTTTGTGACTTCACTGTGAGGGACCACAGAGATCTGCAATGAGATTTCTGAAATATTATTTTGAAGGCATTAGTATTATCTTCTTCAACAAAGATAAATAGGACACTACTAAAGTTAGGGTGTATCAGCAAGCTGGATCCTTCATGTAAAAATGGAAGATCCATTTCAAATTTGCATTTGAAACATACACTACAAGAGAAAGACTGCCCATAAAATAATAGGGTCTCTCTCTTAAACTGTCTGCTTCCTTTACAATGGTTATTTTGCATAAATGCATTTTGGTAGACTAAACAGTAAATGGAAATTTATAGCTACTATGGAACTCAATCATGGTGGGTGTCCGAATCTGAACTGGAGCTTGTGGTGATTGTGGGTAATCTTTCAATTATAGCACTCAAAATCCTTCTCTATGCTATGAAGCGCTGAAAGGCTGGCTTGCTAGGCCTCTGTTTTCACAGAAACACCCAGGGATGGGAGCCCACTGCCAGACTTGAGAGTAGCATGAATATGACACAATTCCCTTTGCTTATGGCTCTCCAGACCTCACAGCACTCCTGAGAGATTCAGATACGCTGTGTGTCCTTCTCTATCATTTCAGGCATTGTTACCTGCTTAGAAAGCTAACCCACAACCTGTAAATCTTGTTGCAATAATGAAGGTTGGCACTGCCTGTTGGCGCCTCCTCCTCCTCCTCCTCCTCTCTTTCTCCTTCTCTCTATGCCTGGGGTTGGCCGCAGCCGGAGCTAAGAGCATGCTTGTGCTGTGGTGCCAAGCAGCCTCAGGCTTCTGCCAAGCAACTGCCTGTTTTGTTTTTGGCTGCTGTGTGTAAAATGGCAGATCTAATGAGACATTGTGGAGCAGCTGGTTTTGGCTGTTCCTCTGGCACAACTAATTATAGCCACAAGTTGGGGTGTGAACCATTTGTACCTCCAAGACCGTTTTCACCCAGGTGAACTCCTTTGAAAATTCCTTAGTGGGAGCAATTTCCAGGTCCTAGCTCCAGTACTTCACTTGTACCAGACTCCACTCTGTCCTCCCATCCCGCTGCATTTTCCTTCTTGGATACATTGGAGATCCAAAGCCCTACCAGTGCTTAAGCAAGTGACCGAGGCAGAGTGAGAGCCTTTTGAAAAGGCCCTCCAGGCTCTGCAGGGAAGGAGACTGAGAGGGACAGACATTCCCCCCTCTGCCTTCTGCATAATGTGGATTCCAAAATGCCAGCTCAGGGATCACCCCACCCATACTGCATGAAGGTGTTAGTGATGCCTTCTTTCTAAAAAAAGACATAAGCCATAAGCATACTAATGGAAGACTGTAGTTCTGGCTTTGAATGTGAAAATACAATTGACTCTAAGGGGTCTGTTCTTCCCTTGGTTTATGCAGATGAATAATACTAATGGAACTTACAGATATAGGCATTGAGGGGAAGCTTATTTTGCTTGGAATTAATAAACATCAAACTTTTTTTTATATGACAATCTTCAAGCTTCAGTCAAATACCCAGCACTCTTAACTGAACTGAAAAAAATGTCGTAATTGGTATAATTCTTAGTGCTTCTTCCACCTGTCTTTGCTTTGCTCTCTCTTTGTGTTTTTCAGAAATGAAGATGACTCGTGCAATGCAGTTTTGATAAGGATTAAATAAAAAAATCACCATATTTACTGTATTTTTCTTAGTAAGATCAGTGAACAATGTGTCATCTTCCTCTCTCCTCCTTGGAGAGATAAAAAGTGACTCATTGCCTTGCTTTACTTTAATATTTTAGATATATGAAAAGACAGAGACAGTAACAAGAGACTCAGTGAACAGGAATATGAATGCTGGAGGTGGGGAAAGAAGGTTTGGAATTTTACATAAAGAGGAGAAGCTGATGTGAAATAATGTGAAGAATAAGCATGCTTGCTTTTGATGGAGGAGGTAGATACAAGTGCATTTCTGTTTACTTAATTAGCATGTGGAATACTTTGGAATAAGTTATATGCATTTTGATCCCATATGAGTTATTATAATAGCTTGCCAACATAAAAACATTTGAAAATGCCAAACAGTGTAGTGAATCTTTAAAAGAGCTTGTTTGCAATCAATGGTTGTTTTATGTTCCTATTAGAGAATGGAATGATATATGGCTCTGCTGCGTGATATACTACACCCCAGTTTACTGAATTTATCAGAGAAACAAACAAGACCACAGTGACTCACAAGTGCTGAGGGTAGTGGAGACCTGTGTGGGCTCCCAATAGTTTAGCTAATCCTTCATAGCATATTGTATGCTGAAACACACTATCATCTTTTAACTCCCTACTTCTAAGTCATTACATAATAACCCTTTTAACAAACATTATTGAAAAATCTCTGCTATGGGCCATCATTTTAGTGAATTTTATTAAGTCCCCATGATGGAAAATAAGGTAATATAACACATGCACTTGTATTGCAAAAATCCTGCTGTAGCTGAGACTTGGATTCCTTATTATGTTCAAACAAACTGTCCTGAGAAAATAATTTAGTGAGAAATGAACTTAGAGAACTAAAAGCATTTAGATCTGAACAAATTACTGAGCAAAATTGCCTTGCCATGAAATATTAGACTCATTGTCAAAGATGTTTAGTCTACTCTGGGTGTTTGATCTATAAGAGCTCTATTCAAAGCTAATTTCCTTTTCCATGGTTTTGGCCACAGAGACTCCATGAGGTTTCTACAGCTTGGCTCTTAGAGATCCCTCAGCTTGATTTTAGAGCCAAATGTTTCTGGGCACTCGTCCGGAGGAGCTTTGGCTCAAGGCTTTGGCAAAAGCCACTGACTAGAGCTGAGCAAAAAAGTTGTCATGCCCACCTTCATTCCCTTATATAGGGGAGCAATTGACTGATAACATCAACTCTGCTCTGTCCCTTGTCCCAAGGGGGAACTGTGATATCATAGAGAGCAGAGTCCACTCAGGCAGGCTGACAGCATCATTAGGGCATGCACAAATGACTTCCTTATGCTTGTCTGTACTGCACTAGAAATATTGGAGGGGGCTCTGGCACATGGATTTGTCACAACTTGCTATGGATCTACTTGTATCTACAAATTGACTGGCATGCTAACAGATGGTCTTTCTTCTGTGCATTTATCTTGCTTAAATATGGCACTGTCCCTGATGCTGAATGGCTGCTGGCTTCCACCCCAGAGGTGGCTGCGTTTCAGTGTCAGATGAGGGAATAAAATGCTCTAGGACCCTTAGGGAAGAAAGAAGAACTGTACAAAAACCATGTGTTGCTCATGCAGTATTTGCACAATTTCTGGATGCTTTTAATGTTGATTTTCTGGTAGACCCTTATACTTCTGGGATGGTACAAGATATGTTCATATGCTGTGGTCTGGAACCCCTATGCATCAGAACAAGGAAGACATATGACTTCAAAGGAGATCTCAGGCAGAGGCAGAAAAGAAATGCCATTCTGTCTCTAAGGTGACCTCTACCAAGTTGTACTAACAAGGCTAATGCCATATAGTGACAGTAGAAAACGGAAATTTTTCTGAGTAAAGAAATCACTTTTGCTAAAACTTATCATAAAACCAATCTCCCTTTGGCCTCAAAGTCCCAGAGATGCAGCAGGAGTGCCTAGTAGTCACAGACATGTGGCCCTTTCTAGTGAAATGTGGAAATGTACGATTCCCTCCCAAGAAAAATTGTTATCAGACAAGTGGCACTGCATCCTACTTTTGCTTTTTATGCTTTCCAGCTTCTCCTATGTGTGAAGAGTCATTTTGGCTTTCTGGTGCACCATGCCACTCAAAACGCTTGCCACACTAGTTTGGTTGAGCTGCTCACAGCTCATTGCCTTGGGCAATGCACCAGAGCTGATTCTGTAAGAAGCCCTGGCCCATGGTCCCTGAACTGCCTGTAGGTTGGAGCAGCTCCTGCTTGAGAAGCCCAATTCCTATCTCCTCTGACCTTGTGCAGAGACTGTCTGCTTCTTAATCCAGGTGCATGCCCATGTGCAAAGCTCCCGGGTTCCAAGACTTTGTGAGCAGCTTGTCACTTGATACGTCTGATTACCATAGTCGTACTAGACTTTACATAACACCTCTACATACATGTTGACACCTCACATGATACTCAGAGAATTTCCCAGACACCCTTTGCAATGTAATGTGGCACCAAATTCATCAAAGCTGGCACAGGGAAACATAAATCATATTTCCAAACCCAACTCGGGGCATTTGAGCTGCGTGATCTCCCTATAGGATAGCCAATTTCCAGATTCTACTGACCTTCCTTTCTGTTTTTCCATCCCAGTTTTTCTATGACTGAGCAAATCCTTAGAGAAGACAGCCCCCCTACATGCATATGTTCTAAATCTACTTAGTTTACCATATGTGGAGGTTTCAACCCTACTGGTTGTTCAGGCCAGATGCATCAGGTATGGGGACATGTGTCACCTCAAAGAAGACTTTGAGTGTCAAAACCACCCATGCATATTTGCTCCATCATTCCTCTACGACAACAATTCTGCAAGTCATACTTAATATAAATAAAGAACTTTCCTTTCAGTCTGTCCTAAAAGGACACTACACAGTCTTAAGCTGTTGGTTTCAATTTTATTTTCTTTTTAAAAAGTATTTTAAATTATCAGCTCTGTGAAGGATTGTGATTTAGGAATGCATATTCTTAAATATCAACCCTGCTTTAGCTTTTCTCATTATTTTCCTATGTAGCTCTCTTCTGATAATTTATTCATTTGTTGCTCTAGATGAAATACTTTCTTACCAATTTTCCAGGTCCAAAACCAATAATTCCATTAGTGTGGAAGACCACAGTTATGTAAGAAAAGACTATAACTTCATTACGTGATACTCTGTGAAATTTTTTTTTTTTGTGTGTCTTTGGTTCACATTTGACATGGTTCTTGTTTGCTTCTATGTTGTATGTAGAGCTCATATTAATTGCCAACTACTACTTCTAGATCTTCCTTCTGGATCATTCCTCAGAAGATGTTATATCCCTCAGATTATTTCTCAGCTGTATTTCTTGTATCCATCTGTTGTGCTGTACATTGAAATGACTGGAAATTTCTTTTAACTGCTCTTTATTCATGCTGTTATAATTAAATCTAAGTCTTGATTCATCTCCTTTACATCTCCTGCACATTTAGCATTATCCACTGACTTTGTCAGTATTTTGCTTACTCTGTATTTGAGTTTGTTAATGTAGATGTTATGGTGGACCAAAGACTGTTCCCTCTGGTGCCCTGGTAGGCACCTCTCCTCAGTCATTATGCTGTGGCTTGTCATTACCCTTTCATTGCAGCATTGTTTACCTACTTATCCATTAATGTTTGTTCTCAATCCACATCACACCATTCTCCTCTAAGACAACTTCAGTTTTCAAGTAAGGTTTTGTCAGATATTGTATCAAATATTTTTCCAAAATTCAAATACATGACATGTGCGCTTTCTCTTCTTCCAGTAATTTTGCTGCTTTATCCAAATACACAGCCAAGGTTCTCTAGCAGATTAAGAAGGAATTTTTCAAAGGATTCAGCCATGTGGTCCATGTTCATGCAATTACTATATATTAAAAATATAGCAATATTTTTGTGACCAAAAATATATTGCAAGGGTAAATCAAAGTAGTTGTTTCTCTACCCCTTTATTTGCACCAGTTTTCAGTATTTAGAGGAGAATTACCTAAACTTCTACAGTGAACTGAACATTCACACACTTGCAGATGAAAACTCAAAAGACACATTAGAAAAACTGGAATAATTTTACCATGCTACTGGCTTTAGATTATTAAAAGAATATCCAAAGGTAGAACTTCTGCTGCTTAAAATTGAAATGCCTTGAAGAAATGTTAGTGGAAAGTTGCTTGCACAAAGACATACTCATTGTTACAATTTCTTAAATTCAGTGACTGTGGTTCTGTTGTTAGTTGAGTGATTACAGAATTTTTTAAATACATTTTAGAATATTTTAAAATTTTATTTTAGTTTCAATCCAGAATTCTATCAAACTACCTAGTTCATTCAATGATAATTGGTTTAAACAACGTTTCTATATTTGAAAATAGTTTTTATTTTCTTCAGTCTACATTATTTCCCTAACCCTTCATCAAATATTTTTCGAGTGATAATAGCACAATATATTAGTTAACTGAGATGATCTGTCATGCACTTTATTTTGGAGTCTTGTCAGAACAGAAAAAGGAGAAATTTTTCTTTACTGACTTCTTTTTCATAAGATGGAGAAACTCAACCGTCCTGTATAGGAGATAGGGTCAATATCAGAACACCATGATATGGAGCCTGACTTTTACCAGGTATTAAAACCATGTGCTTCTCTTTAACTCATTGAGAAAAATAACCACAAAATTGGCAAGCCCATATTGTGAGGAGTTTTTTTTGGTGGGGTTCTGCTGTCTGTCCATCTACCCATTTACCCATTCATCTGAAACTCTAAAGTGTCTTTTTCAGCACTTAGAAGCAGCTGAGTTTCTTTTCTTTTCTTGCACTGCATATGATTAGGGCTAAGAAAAACATGTAGTGCTAAAGTGGCAGTACAGACTCAGAGGAAAACCTGTCTCTGAAGAGCTGTCACGTACCATTTTGTCCAGGCTGCTCATCTAAACTCATGGAGCTAAATTTATTCCTGTTAAAACTTCATGTCTTTATTACAATTTTGGCCCCTTATGCCTTCTTTCCATTCCAGAGGAAGCATTACTTCCCAGGGTGTGAAGGATCACTGCAGTATCTACTCTGATCTACTTTTTTGTGGGGTCTTGAGAACTTCTACTGCTTATAAGAAAACACCTCATAGCCAGAGGACCCATACACAGCTTATGCAATTGTTAAGGTTGAGCACCAGATTTCACAAGTGACCAGAATGCTCATTGGTGACATACAATCCATACACTCAATAAATTTTCAGCTTGCAGCTGGAGAGTTATGAGCTTCTGGGTTATCTGCAGTGAGTGCTTCAGCAGAAGCGATGCACAATATTGACCATAGATCTGAGCAAGTTGAAACATGTTGAACCTTGAAATTTATCAATGATAAATGGGCTTTTTTACTTTTCTTAATAATATTTACCCTATTTTCACACTGAACCAGTATGCTGTGATTAAAATCACAGAAAATAACTGACATTCCACTGCACCTTGTAGATATTATATGATCTCTTAGCAATATTTGGGAAGCACAGTGATCTGGTAAATCCACAATTCAAACCTATAGATAAGGAACTCTTTGAAGAACTGCAATAACAGTGAGTGTTTCTAATGGTGAGTAAATGAATGGAAGGTAAGATTTTCATTGCCACTTCTTCAGTAATTCTGCAGTTTTGCAAATCTCAGCCAACTAACAACAGAAATGTGAATACTTTTTTGATTCAAATAAGATTAAAAAGAAAATTACTAGTTTGCTATTTTTTTAGGAAAAATTATAATAGAGCATATTTAGAAATCTTACATTCATTAGGAAAGGCAGGAAACTTCAGACTTTTAGATAAGGGTGTTACTGTACATTCTCATCAAATTCCTAGGGAGGTACTCAGCACTGTCTTTCATTTATCAAGGACCAAATGTTGCCACTGTCACTCTCACTGAGGACCACCTTATTCCACAAGTGATCTGTTTGACTCAGTGTCAGAATTTGCCCCTAATTAAGGATGTTCTTGTGATTAAAGCACAAGCCACATGTCAAGAGACTTTTCTTCTCTGGGCTTGTGAAAATCAGAAAAAACTTCCAAACCAAATTTAAAGTCTCATGTTAAAGCAGGATGCCTCTCTTCTCAAATACCAAAACAAAAAAAAACCCAAAAGAGTCTGATTTCCAAGGGCCATAGCATTTACCAGCGAGTTAAACTCCAAGAGACAAGTACTGGGCTGTGTGCACATACATCATCAATTGTCACTTGAGAGTAATCTCAAGAGTACCAGAAGCCCAGGGTGCTGGCTGAAGTGATACAAAGGAAATAGCTCTGAGAAAGTCATTGATCAGATTTAAGATGGCATAATTCCATTCCACAGATGAATGGAAAACTGCAAAAATATCTATTCATGATCACTTGTGTCTCTTTGTTCAATGGTACTAACAGTATGTTTTGAAATATATTCCTCTGTACTTTGTTGAACTGTCTGGATATCCAGGGCTGTATTCAGTTACTATCGCTTTAGCACAGAAACTGAGATTTGGGTCTGAAATTATGCAGTTCAAGTATGAAAAAACTGTAGGCACAACTGAGACTGATAGTACAATAGAACAAATAATAATTTGATTTTTTGTTGTTTACATATACTCTAAATTAATATAAATGTTACAAAAAGTAATATGAACAATATAACTTATGTAAACAGTAGCCCTAGTAAGTTCATTCTCATTAATAGCCATTCCTGAACAGAATTCTTCCTAGCAAATGGCTGTTCTTTGCATTACATAGGGATTTCCCCCCTGCTCAGAACATGCCAACTCCTAGCTGCAGCTTCAGCCAGCAGCATTTTCTACTGCAGATGAAAATGGTGAAACCAGAAAAGGGGCTGGAAGTGTTTAAAACATCCTTGTGAGCCTGAAAATTGATTGGAGATCATAGAGCTAGGCAAATCTGCGTAAAATGTAAATTGAAAGATAACATGCATGAACAGGAGACAACATGCTTTATGTGCTGAGGGAATGTAGTTTGTCTTATGTGGATCATTCTAGGGGCTGATTAATGACTTTGACTTTTCAGTCACAGGATCCATTTCTAAAACCAACAGAGGTATTAGGTGATCATTGATTCTCCCTTTGGCTGATGGTAATGATTATCAAATATTAGCATGCTGTCAGTCTCTATTTAAAGCTCTTCAAGAATGAATTAAACATGGAAACTAAATAACCTTGAACCCTCCTTCAAGATCCCATTAAGATACAGTAGCACATGAGCTACAGGTAAACACTGTGCATGCCATGAAATGAAGATTCAGTATTCCATGCTAAGTCACATTCCAGAGGAATTAAATAATTGATGGGTAAGTGGGAGGAAGGGAAGGGATAAATAGCCATAAACATACAGGGGGTGAAATTTTAAAAACACTAGCACATTCGAGTAATAGGATATACTGATGGGTATCTTCAGTCTCACATGCTGTTATGAGTGCTACTGTTGTGTAGATTTAATTGACCCTATTTGACTGTTGTTTATTCAATTGAGTCTGTAGGTGTCTAACCATAGATCTTACATATTTAATTGGTTAATTTATAGCCAAAGTTGCAGAGGTACTTTTCTAAACAGTATTTCTAGTATCTGTTTCCTTCCTTAATACAACACTGAAAGACTGATACATGGTTAATAAAAAAATCTTTCAAAAATACAGATGGGAATTAAGTGTTCAAAACCTATTGACTCACAGCAGAATTTATGTTAATAGCACACCACTGGAATCTTGAAAATTTTCCCCTTAGACAGCCCTGTCATTCGATGTCATCTCTTGAACAAAGTAGGGGCCACTGATATGAAATAGGTACTGGCTCAAGCTTGCAGGGAAGTTGATGTATCAAAACTACATCTTGCCACATTTCTAGAAAATACATGCATGCATAACTTTTTGCTTAATACAGAAATAAAACCAGAAGTAAAATGGTAGTGCCGGTGTTGATCTGTACAGTTGTTTCTTTTCTTCCACATTTGCTTTCTTTCATCGGAGCTTTGCATGTATGCACTTGACTAGGGATTAATAGGTTTGTTAACTGAGCCAGGATGGAGATCTGGAGAGGGAGAGAGAGGGGAGGGAAAAGAAAAAAAAATAAGAAAGGGAGAAAGAAAGAAAAACAGCCTGCAGACAACTTGAACAAGTGAATTTTCTTGGCTCAAGCTTTGAAGATAAAGCAGTGCCCTAGGGACTGTGGTAAATATAAGCTCTTGATTAGGCATCAGGCACAAACTGACCAGCCTCCAATCAGATTTGTTCTAAAGTGTTTCATTGGAGCAGCAATGTGTGAATGCTTTGACATTTTAAAGTCACACTGCTTTATTTTTTTATTTATTTTCCGTTCAGGAGAATGCAACTTTGATCAGCAATTTTAGCTCAAATGATGCTTTTTTATATTGGCTATTTTATTATACCATAGATGCGTTTCACTGTCTATGTGTGAACTAATTATTGGGCTTTATTGCCATTTGACTTCATGAAACCCCTCTGAATTCCTCATTAAACAAGGCTGTGTCTGAAGCAAAGAATGCTACTGCAGCAAACACTCATCTTCTACTACCCCTTCTGTCTACTGTGACTTTCACAGGGCACCACAGTCTTCCCAGCTGGGAGGCTGTTCACAGCAGCAGAGTTGCTGTCCTGAGACAGAGATCCTGGAAACTACAAAAAGGCTTTGAGGAAACTAGAGGCTTGATCCCAGTTTAACAGGATCCCAGCTTAACATGAGGGACCAGTGACCTGATGGCCTGAAGACCCTGATCCTTCCCTATGATTTTGAGATTCTGGACACAAGAGTGAGTAGAGACGAGAAGAATGAATATACGAGCCTATTTTCCAGCAGCAGGAAAAGTGTGAGAAATGCTGACTAACTCTTGCTTAGCAGCTGTGTTGGGGTAGAATTAAAAAGCTTTTGTACACACAAAATTATACCTGTTGAATTATTGGGATCTTTCCACGTGAAATGCTTAAGATTCAGCAACGCGCGCATGCCCTCAGCCTGCACTGAAAGTCAGCTGCGTTAGGTCATATCACCCTGCATTTTCCATGAGTAAAGTGCATATATGAACAGAAGCCCCAGAGCCTAGTGAATGCCCAGTAACTTCTTAAGCCATGGCAATTTGACACCAAATCAGCTCCTGGCTGAGCATGGCATCAGCTAAGCTGACCTGACCCTTCAGGTCTTGTGTTGATCATGTTGGTAAGGCTTGGGCCCTTGTTCTGAGGATTTAGGAAACTAATTAGTACCTGGAGAAGTACTGCACAAGTGAATGATTCCAGATGGTCACTGCAACAGGGCTATTGAAATAAACATTCATGGAAACTACACAATGGGATGCGGCAAGGCCTGTTTTAAACTGTAAGTCTAAAGATTAAAGACCTGTTGTTTGGCATTTTCAGTCACATAATGGAGTTTTTTTCTATGTACAGTAGTTATCTTGTCTCTATCTCCCTAGCGTTTCAGCACCTCCCAGACTTTGATGTTTATCTCTCTCTGCGCAATTTCAAGTATTTCTACCTCTATTTTACAGAGTAACAAGAAGTGGGAAAAGGTCCAAGGTCACACAGGAAGAGTGAAGCTTAGGAAACAATAGAATGGTGACCCAGGCATAACACACCATCCTTCAGCCCTACTTGTCCCTTTGTTTTTCTGCACAGAATTTGAGACTGTCTCTGAGTTTCTCCCTGGGACTGATCACTAGAATAGACAGGAAGATATTTGTTTAAAATTTCACAGCAAGGAAGAGAGGGGTTTTGTTGTTGAGCAACCTTATCATGGGAGTTCATCAAAAAACACATCAAGGTTTAATTGTTTTTCCACTTAAAAACCCAGACAATCCATGCACCTTAAAATTTGTAATTATGTTACAAAACTTAAGGAGATAATATACAGGAGGGAAAAATACTTTAAAGGTACATGGAAAGGAATTGCTTTTCTGTAATAAACAGCATATATTCAAATAAATGAGGAAAATTTAAAAAAAGAAACAACAAAATACCTTTAAAAGCCATAATGTAAGAGTTTTTGAGGATTTTTTTTTTAATACAAGCAAAAAAAGTTTCAGTTTCCCTTCTTTTTTAACCTGTGCCAGCAGTGGCTGCTAATGTGCCATTCTAGCTTATCCCTTTATGATCCTTTCCGTCACAGTACCATGTAGTGTCAGAGATTACAGGGAAACAAAGATCTCTTTGTTTGCAGTGAAATAACAAAAGCAAAAGTAACTACAAGGTTGATAGGTCCAAAAGATGATAAGAAGCCAAAATCTTATATATGTTTCATTTAAGAAGCACTGTAACAAGTGATACACTTATTGAGCACTCATGCTCATTCCACTATCTTCCTTCAGACCCTGGATTCATTCCCACTATAACATGCATATTCCACATTTGTACCTCCTGGTGCAGATTTGTTGGGTACTCTTAGCAGATTTTAAGCAAGAAAAGTCCCTATTTTGTGTGCTTTTGATCTCAACAACTTTTGAATATAAATTAAAAGGATTGTGACAGAGAACAGAAATTATTGGCTTGAGACATATTTTGGGATTTCAACCCAATTTTTGGAACTCAACTACAAAACAGAGCTTCTCCTTCAGTACAGATCTTACAAACTGGAAGTAGCTATTCTCACATTTAGTGGTGGTATGTAGGCTCTTGAATTAATTTTAATTTTCAACGCTGTAAGCCAGAGGAAAATCAAGTCCAGTATGTCTATCCTACACTCATTATTGACTCAGGCATAATTCATATTGGTTTGAGTCAGTCTGAGTGGATATTTTTACTTATTACTCATCCCACAGTAATTTCTATCACTAACCTCTCCAAGTATCAGTAATGAGAAAACCTTCACAATAGTTTCTCTAGGCTGCATTCATGATTCTATGAATATTTTACATTTTTCTAGCACTTAATATTTCCAAATTCCAAACACACTAGGATGACCAGATTCAAATTGCAAGGTCAAACTTTTGTATTGCTGCTGTATGTTCTGCATGTTGCATTGTTGCATTTCTGAGTTTCTTTCCCCTTTCATTACTCTTCAGTCTTTAACACTGACAGTGGGAGAACCACTTCCATCTCTTTCTCTGTTCCACTGAATTGTGACATTTCCCCTTTGCCGTAGTAAATTTTTATTATACATGCCTCAACAGTTAAATTGTTAAATAGGCATGCATTTTGCCCCTCAGTTTTGAAAATTCTCTGACTTTCCTTTAAAGGCTATCTGGATACCCCAAAATGCTCATCTCGAATAATTGTGGACCATCTTGCTCTCCATAAAGGGAAAGATTGACATAGTAATAGATGATCAGAGGAAACAAAAGTTTCCATCTCTTGTACCTATGGCAATACTTTCCCAAGATCATTATTCCCATCTAGGAAGGTTATGAAATGCTTCATTTGAGAGGAACACCCGTTACAGGCATTGGAAGCTCTTTATTGTACCTCTTGTTCTCACCTATCTGTTCTTGGAATGGCTTTAGCTGTGGTTTACAGCAAAGATTGCTCAACACTTGAATATGTATATCTACTCAAATTAAAACCTATCAGTGGATCAGTATGGAAAATTATTTCTAATGTGTATTTCTTCTGAAGAAGTAATAGGACAAATGAAAGAAATGTCCTACATAGGTTGATAACAGCAAATCGTTCAAGGAAGTTGTTGCCATGGATAATGATTTGTGACTCATAGTGATGTTGCTTAACCACAAGCATTCAAAAGTATTCATTCAGCTGTGTTCATAGCTGCCTTCTCATTTGACAAGGGGCCGTATCTAACCTTAAGCCTGGACACTGGAGCCATGTTTCCAGGGAGGCAGGTAGCATGTCTGAGGCAAAGCTGAGGTCTGACTACTTTAGTGTTCACAGCTCCATCCACAGCTGGGCTATGCAGGTCATGTGCTGGAAAGGTTTTTGTGATGGCATACAGATGTATAAGATACACAGCCTCTTTGGCAGCCAGAGAACCAAGGAGTCTGTCTCTGTCTAGTTGTCTGAATAAAGAGTGTTTTATCTTCACATGCTCCTGTCTCTTTTCCATGGCAAGGGGGACTTGAGTGATGGGGTCAAACAGCTGTCACATATTGCACAAACCTACAATGGGTAATGGATACAGTTATACTTCATGTAGATTAGTCACACCCAAAGAAAACTTGCTTTTAAAGTGGGAATGAAAAACAAAAACATTCTTTGGTCCTTTTTCTCTTTTTGTCTTGAATGACCAAAATGATCATATTAACATTGCTCTTCACAAAATAATGTGCTTATAATGCTTCTATAAATCCTGCCCGGTTTCCATTGTAAGCACAGGGAAAATTAAAATTATTTCAAGTAAATCAGGATAAGAACTAGGATTTGCAATGGATAAGAATCTGTCTAACACTTTGACAAAGAGTACAGTACTGTACACAAAGTGTAATGCAATAGCTCCCTTATTTATTCCTGTTTTGCAGAAAGCAGAAACTGTTCTTGCCATGCATTACCCCTATTATGTTCCTTCTTGGGAACCTGAGACCTTTTGAATCTATCTTCTGAACCATTTTAATATGCAGCAGAACAAAAGGATCACAGTGTCACTGATGAATACATTGCAAAGCCAAAACCATAATTACAAATAGCAAATGGAAAATGTATGCAGATAGATAGATTTAAAAAAGTACCATATGCAAGCACAAAAATAATATTTTTTTCTCCATATTTATGTTAGTTAAACTTCTCTCCCCCCTCCCCCCTTTTTCTTTCCCCTGGCTCCTCTCAAAGAAATCTTTCTTTCAATAGTCTCTTCAGACATGGAAAGGGACACCAAGGGGAAGGAAGAATCAGCTTTCATTGATGCCGTGACTAAGGGCCATGGTCTTGGCCTAGACCCCTGACCCTCATGTCTGTAGCATTATACACAGTGTCTGGTGTGATCAGCCCAACCTTGTTATTCAGCTTTTGTACTGTGCATATTTAATTTCAAAACACATTCCAATGGCAGCGGGGAAAAATTCGCCCTCTTTTAAGTGTATGATTCACCAGCTCTTTAGAGTCAGTTGGTGGCAGATGGGCAAGTGTGAAAACTTCTATTTGTGATCTCACACTATATAATGAGCACAAGCCACCACTGGAATCTCGATTTCTGCATGGAGAGCCCTGTGCACTCACTTCCCTCTCAGAACTGGTTCTCTTAACTTTTGCCACAATGGGACCTATGCCAGGGGGCCTGGGCAAGGTCACTGTCCCCCAGAAGCATCCCAAGGAGTACCTCAGGTTTTCTGGAAGCCTTTTGCCAAGCCAGCACACTGCTGCAGGGCACCCTTTGCACTTGATGCCTTGTAGGAGGACCAGACACACAGGCTCTGCTTTTCCAGCTTGGGTATACCTTTACCTCAGAATACAGGAAATCTGCTCTCTGCCACTCTTAATCAACTGCATTATAAAGCAGCTGTCCACCCTCTAAAGTGTTCTTGTATTTGCACCTATAAACCTTCCAACTTTTTGCACAAAGTAGATTCAGCTTTTCTGTAGTCTTTAAAGCAGAGAGGTTTCCACCAGAGAGCTTTCCACCAGAGCAAAGTTTCATCTGGGCATGAAAGTTCTTAGTGTACATCCTCTGTGGGTCAGGCTAACTTTCAGCTGAAATTTTGACAGAAAGTATGAAAATAATGAGTATTCTAGAGAAACTACACAGAATGAAATTTGTCTAGTCATAACTTAAATGATTATCATAATGATTCTTGGTTCTTACATATATTCTTACATATATTCTTACATATATATATTCTACATATATTCTTACATATTCTTACATATAAAGAATACAAACACTCTTGTTCAATTTCTGCACTGGAAATGAATTAATTTTCTCCAGTTAAAATAAGGGCCTTGTATAAAGTCAAACAATAATGGAATATGAACTTTTCTGAAAGTGAAAACTATTTATGCTTCTAAGGTTGTTTTTTTTTTTATCGCTGGTAGTTATTATTATAGGGCACTGGTTTGTACAGGGTAACTGAGAATCTGTATTTGAGTCTTCAAGGCACTACACCAGTAACAAAGGAAAGTCTCCATTCCAGTGATCTTGACATTTGTCTGACAGGATCCAGAATATTTAACTGATTAATAAAGAGAACAAAATGACAATAAAAGAAGTTGTTATGGCATCTGTACCTCAGCTTGCTTTGCATCTGACCAGTTTCAGGGAAGGAAGTTTTATTTTCTTTTTCTAAGTCTTCAACTCCTTATAATTTTTGGCAAGGACCAGAGACCTAATCTTGTGAAGTGCTGAATGCCTCCTGTGATATCATCATCCCCTTAGTGACAGCCCCCAAAGTAGAAGGACTAAAAATACTGTAAAAAAAGGAAAGAAAATAAGTAGTTCTGGGAATTTGAAAATAAAAATTGTTCTTAAAGGGTTTGCAGCCCAGTTAGGCAGCTTTGGCTACAAAAAAAAGTGTAAGGAAGATCAGTGTTGATAAGATTCAACATCCAGGGATTTGGGTACATGTCCAGCATGAACTGAACTTCAACCACTTCTTGATGTAGGTCTTACATACTTGTTCATATGTTTACTGCAGGTCAGCACGGGGCAGCAATAGCTTTAATATCTAATGCAGATTGTAACCATGGGTAACTGTAAAAACCCAGGAGAGGAACTTTCGCACATGAACAATTTTTAGGATCATTGTTTGCACTGCAGGAGAAAGACAAAGTATTAGCTAAACTGAAAAAGGAACAAATTGTAAGACATTAATAAAAATATTGAGCAAGCTTATTTACCATTGCATTAACATTGGAGTTCTTGCTGTAACTTAAAGGAATCCTCTTCGTTATATGTTCTTTTCCTTTTTGCTGTATCTTATGTTCAAAAGGCATGCTTTCTGCTTTTTTGTGCTTACTGTGGTTATTTGTGGTTGCACATCAGATGAATGAGGGGCTTTTTTATGCAATCACAGAGGGTCATCTCCAGGAGTTGTTATTATTATTATTATTATTATTAATAATAATAATAATAATAATAATAATAGTAATAATAATAAAAATTAATAATAAACAAAAAAGAGACCAAAATAAATGGAATTTAGGTGAGACCTGACAGTTCTTACACACTCCTTTGAATTAGAGGACGTATTGCTTCTCCTTCAGTACTTACCATTTAAAATGGAATTTGGCTGGATTCATCCTAAAATTAGGAAGATATCACATCAGGCATCATCACAGCTCTGCCTTTCAGATAAAGTCAGTCCTCTCAGAGTTTACCATGCCATGTAGAGAGACTGTGGTATATCTTCAGAAATAACAGATCAAGGTTCAAGATATGGTTCAATATAACAGTAGGCTTTCATTGTAGGTTATCATCTTTTTTCTTGTTTTCAGGCCATTCACAATCAGTGAGTGTTTGTGTTCAGGCCTTGGGGTAGCTGGGGCCTTAACCAGAAAGCCAGGTACAAACAGTTCCCATGATGTCTTGTGTTTGAAATCCAGACTAATTCCAGGCTCCCAATAATTTAATCTCTCATCCAGTTTTCAGAAGTTAAAATAGACATTTTTATTTAATTAAGCTACAAAGATTATGAGTAATATAGAGATTATTAACAAATATTTTTGAGGAAAGAGAAAGCAGTGTGCTCTCTCTCTCTCTCTCTCTCAAAAAACCTTGGCCCAGAGCCAGTTATTATTATAAACTGACTGAGCTGGCACAAATCCAAGAAGCTGATAATTTTGCATGAAGCCAAAATGGATGGCTTTTCTCCCATTCCCCTCTTTCAGATATAGCTTATGGGTGTGACAAACGTTTCTACCACCCAAATTTTAAAAACTGCTCATGGATCAAGCGTGTGTCTGTCTGTGTGGGAGGGGTTGGTGCCATGTATTTATTGTGCGTTTAGAAAAGGATGACACTCTGTTTAGAATCTTACAAGAGTTCAGCTGCTGCCTCATTTTATTTTGTGAGGCAGATGACAAATTCAGATGTCCTCTTCCTGTGCCTGATTTTCTTCTTTGATACTTGAGAGAACTTACCAGGCCCAAGGGGGCACAAGACTGTTGCCCTTTAGAAGCACCAAAGTCAATGGGAGATCTTCTGTGAGCTCAGAGTTCAGCAGAGAATGTGGCAGGTGCTCATCCAGACTTTTAGATTTTTATTGTGTTTATCTCTGATTCTATTTGCCCCAGATGGACAGTGGTAAGTGCAAAACAACCCTGACACTGCCTCAGGGCAGGGGCAGGGACTAGGAGCTTCCTGGCTTAAGAGCAATGCCATAGTATCACACAGTCAATCACCTCCTTGCCCTGGTGGCTGCAAGGTAAACTTCAGGCAGAGCTGCTGTTGGCAAGGAGGTAGACTTGATGGAAGCATTTCCCATTTTTTTCTCTGCTTTCCCTCTCTGAAGAGTTTGCATGGCAAAGTATAGAGCGAATCATGATGGTTGTGTTATCAAAAGTATCTAAGAGCCAGACCAGTTTTAGGGAATAGGAAGCTAAATGAGAGGGCCAGTGGACAAGGTCCCACACATCAGAGGATTCTGTATCTGCAGTTGACCTGGAGCAACTAAATCCCCTCCATCCATCTGCTCATCTCAGGGGTCTGCTGCTTACCTTTCCCTCAACAGCTTGAACCAAAGATGCTGAGCAAAGAATGACTTCTTTAAATTTAGGGAAAAAAACAGACTATACTAGAGCGATTGCTCTTCATCTACACTGATCCTTTTCCAAGCTTTTCACCCTTCATCAAACATATTGTGGTATTCTACACAAGTCATCAGAAGTATATATTTTGAGCTTACCTGTGAATTTCAGCTGCAATGGGTTAAAGAGGAGATGGCAGAACAGCATCTTAGAGGGCAATTAATAGGGTAATTAACTGGAAGATCTTTAATACATAAAAGTTTTCTATGACCTTTTCTCTCTCTCACAAACTAAGATACCCTAGAAAAACATAGGATTTAATCTTGCTTACCATTGCACCACAAGAGGCAGAAGAGTTCAAAACTCTGCTTTCAACTTCTCTGGCCTTCTTAGTGTGATACATCCTGTGGACAGTACTCAAGAGATAAGAAGGCTTGCAAACTGATGCAGGTGAACAGGCAGGTGAACATGCAGGTCTGGATCTCACAAAAGTCATCACACATGTGGTTACCAAATACCCTTCGTCTTGCCCCAATACATGCATTTGCCTGAGAAGACACAGAGAACTTCAAATGGCTCTTGAGTAAATGGAAGTGTGAAAGACAGAGTGTGCAGGAGCCAATACGTTTTCTTCATTTTTTGCTTTAAAACCAGTGATGGGTATTCATTGAAGATCTAACATAAAATAACCTGTTCATCAAGCTTGCATAGTGAAGATACCCTCCAGATGAAAAATTATAGCCTGCTAAGCATGACTAGAAACTAATATATCAAAGTCTCAGGACCAGGTTCCAGCTTGTGGATAATTATTGCAGGTAAGTTAATATATTATTTCTTGCAAATCAAATACAGTCAAATGAAAAAGAGCTGCATGGCCAGGTTCTCAGTGAGATTCTGCACCTCCGAAATGTACCAATACATGTCTCTGTTTGCAGCTGGGTGGTGACAGAAACAGCAAACACAGCTGATTATGATAAGAAAGTATGATATTCTCATCAAGGGTGCAAATCTATTTGACTGGAGACTTTGGGCCTGATTCTGTTACACTGTGACCACTTTGGTGCAATTGTTATGAGTCCAGCGGAGTTTATTAGGGCTTAGGACTGGAGTGATACACAACAAAACAAAGCAATGAACTCTGGAGGAACTAATGACTTTATTTTTCCAGGGCAGAAAAAGGGTGTGCTTTCCAGTTGTGCGATTACAGAGGCTAAATGCCTGAGTAAGAACTACAGGCTCTAGTCTACAGAAGGTGGTCTTGATTCAGCAGGGTGCTTAAGTGCTTGCAGAAAGTTGAGTAATAAGCAGCTCCATGACTCAAAAAAAGGTCTAACTATAGAAGATGTGGTTTAGTGGTTGAAGGCAAGATCTGGGATTCAGAGCTTTACGCCTTCTAATCCCAGCTTTAGTGGTCTCTGTGGTCTTCTTTATTTTTAATGTGTAAGTAGTAATCCTTAACTCATGAAAAGGGCTAAGCTTTATTGCATAACAACATGGTTCACTTTTACTTTTGTTATTGTTCAGTCTCTGCAAGTATTATACTTACCCCCAAATGCTCTGCTTTTGTAAGTTGCAGCCTGTATCTTGTTCATGTCTGGTACTGCTCTTGAACAACCTGTCGCGGTTTAACTGAAGCTGGCAACTGCAGAGATTACCTCTACCCCAGCCAAGACCAGCACACAACCTTCTGTCAAAAAGGTAAAGAGAGACTTTCCACTGGGAACTGTACTCTACAATCGAAGGTAGGGTTCTCCAGCTATGCACACAAAGCTGGGAAGGACAGAGAAATACACTTTTCCTTGAAGAAATGCATACGACAAATTTTTGACGGCTTGACTGGCAACTCTGTGAAAGACAAAGATTGCTCAGAAAAGACTTGCTCACTCCATAAAGTGCTCTTCTATGAGCATAGGTAGCTCCAGCATGAATAGGTACCCTTTTAAGTGTAATTCAGATGGTAAAGGAAATGCAGCTCACTTCTAAGTACTGGAAATTATTTTTTGGTATGTGACATAATTTCATTTAGAAAATTTTTGTTAGTGACCTAACAGGCTGCTAGTGTATATCCAAGCTTTTATTCTAAAAAGCAAGCATTTGAAGCCCTGAAGAGAGAAGTTTCTGTACCTGTATCAAAAGTTCTGGCAACAGATATTTTCTTTTGACACCTTTTCCTAGACTCACCTTGTCCACAGTCCAGGTAATAGAAAAATTCAGTGACATAATGACATTGTGTATTCTAGATATGTCATTTGCAAAAAAATATTCTCTGGTCCTGAATAGACAGCCACAACTATTGACATCAACTAACTCACAGACACTTTCAATTTTTAGAAACTTCTTTAAACTACTCTAAGACCTAAAAAGCTACTGAGTTTCAGTAGTTAGTACAAAATTTTGTAAATATAATATAATTCAAAATGTGCAATCTCACAGACTTTTCCACAAGCACAATGTAATGGTAAAATGCCAGCTACAAAATATTTGTTCTAACACTAAAATCTTGCTTTCACATTTTTTACATAAATAATAATGAGGATGTGAATAATAGTACTCTATGTTAGCTTCTGTCAAAATTGGAGCAACATAAAAAATAGGTAGGTGAAAAAGACAGCACAATTCTCTACAAGTGCATTGTATACATTTTTTCCTGTGTTTCTTGAGTAGAATTTGCTATTTTTCTTCTTCTGTGTTAGTAATGGATTTTCAAATGCTGGGGGATGGCAAAAAAGGGAACAAAGTAAACAAATATTGATGATTTATTTCACCAATTTTTGCTCATTTTCTGGAAATGTCTGCTAAAATTTTCAGTCATCAGTGGTGATGAATTGGACAGTGTGATGAAACAGCATACCAAATGGGACATGGACCTTTTGTCAAAGTTGAGCATGTTCAGCTGACCTACCTGGATATTGGTATACCACTGAAAGCTTGTACTGCAAAAGTTCATTGCCGCAGGAATGAGGCCCTACAGAAATGTACAAATACTGCAATCAGGAATTGACTCTCAGACAGGAATCGGAGAAAGAAATTCAACCTGACTTTCAAACGCTTGTCCTCTGGGATTGTAATAGGAAGCTTTATTGCCTTCCAGTCACGTTTTGGTCAGAGTCAGATCTGTGGGCTGTATTGTAAGTAAACCTACTGGATGAATCCCTCTGGGAAAACACCTCGTGTAGAGGCTGAGTGGCTTTAGGTGGTGAATTAGATAATGAGCTTTCATGACAATGTCAAGAGCAATGGATTTCTGAACGTGTCCTATTGATTACTAATTGAAATGCAGGTGTCCACTTTTATTGTGGACTGCGTCCTACAACTCCCATTCTTCCTTGTGCTATCAACATTTTCTGCAATTAGTATACCATGTTAAGGCTCAGGATTGGTCTTCAGCTATTTGACAACATTTATCCAATTATTCATAGTGAATTTTAATTAATCCCAACATTCTCACTAGTGCAGTGAAAGAATTTATGTGTTGCACTATGTGTGAACATAAGGTATGAGTGAAAAATATAAAAAATAGAAGTTAAATAATGGAACCTTAATATTATCACTTATTATTAGTATCTAATTGTCCTGAGACAACATCTTTGATCACTTGCTAGGCATGATGGCATCTAGGTGTTCTTGAAACATGCTATTATAATGTGCCCAATGCTGCATTCTGCCTGCACATCCTGTCTGTTCTTAAACTTGAGTATAGATCCCCCAGGCATTTGTAGTGCATGTAATCCCATGTGAGACAGTAGCAGCAGGGGACAAAATGAGGCAAGAGGATTCTATCTGACTGAGTCATTTAAGAGGAGTTGCTCACTTGACCGGAGTACTGGTCACTTGCCTGGGGCATCTGGTTCAGAAAAAAAAAAATCCATTTCTCCAGAGAATTTTGTACTGTTTTTTGTTGTTTGGTTGGTTGATTTTTTTTGTTTTGTTGTTTTTGTTTTTTGTTTGTTTCTTTGTTTTTGTGGTCTGTTTTGTTTTGTTTTTTTAGATTTTTTCACCTCAAACATCTTTGATCAAAGGGAGGATAGTGGAAGGTAAGTGCACAGAGTATGAAACATCTGCCTCATATCTAGAGAAATACTTCAGAAACATATGTGTTGATACCAAGTGGTTTGCAAAACTCTCATTATTATGAGCCTCTACATGGCACCAATTTTTGTTCAGGCAAGCATGAAACTGGAGTATGAGCATTTTCCTCTAACACAGATCAGTGGAAGTGGTATCATCAGATGGTGAATGGGAACTTTCCCCGGAGGGCTGGATACAATTTTACTTCAGCATGCAAAGGTTGAGGCTCAGTTGAGTCAACTGGAAGAATCTAAAGGAAGTAGGCCTGTATGTGACCTGGGAGAGTTCAGCAGAGATTACATACATACTTCATGGAGCATACGAACCTGGAAAACACAAGGGAAACAGAAGATGACAAGGTGAACATTGCAGCAGTTTTCCTAGTTACATGTAAAATGTGATCACATAGGAAGGTCCTAGAGCATGCAAACTTAGCGATCAGCCATGGATTATCTTCATTACTTTACTGTCTATACTCCACAAAGCTTTGCAAATGTGAGTGGTTTTTTTTTTTTAAATGGGAAGTTAATAATTCTGCTGAAACTTAGCTTAGTGCTTTTGGAGTACATTTTTGCATCTGTCAGTCAGCAGTAGCTTGTAACTCAACTCTGCTTTCACTGAAGGATGCTTAAATGAATTGCCTTTTACTGTAGCGTAGCAACTTATTTATCCAGTCTTCACTGTTTTCAGCCTGTCTCTTTCTCTGTCCCTTATTACATCCAGTAGCTCAGTGTCTGATACTCTTCTGTGGATTTTAACCTGACAACACCCCTGTCAGGTAGGAAGTATTATTCTCCCATTTTACAAACTGGGACTTGCACAAGATCACAGACAATCTTGGGGTGTGAGCTGAGCATTTGGTGTGGGCCTTTGGGATCTGGATGTATCGAAATATATACTAATTTAGAGTTACTAATCAGGCTGTGCGAGAATAGTAAATGTGGATAGCCTCAGTTTTTGTAAATAATCATCTTCAACTACTTGTAGGGGTTGTGTTCGGGTTTTTATTTTTTCATATCTAGTTCCAAAGATTATTTAAGCATTACATAAATTACACTAATTACACAAAACTTGAATTTTTAATGCAGATTTTTTTTAAAACTATGTTATTTCATTTCCATAACATCATTACCAAAATTCATGTGTAGACCTACAGCGAACAAAGCAAAAGTATTCTGCATTTATTACGCACAACATTTCTGTGAGGCAGAGGAAAATGTGTAATGAGTCTGGTAAGGCATTCCAGGCTGATGTAATAGTGATGAAAAAACCCCTCATTTTGGTGATATCACAGAAAATGATAAAAAACGTGTTTTGTATTTAAGACTGGAGTGGTGTTTAAGAATTCAAACGGCTGGTTTTGGCAGACATCTAATTGTAATACTGTAGCATCGCTGCAGGCAATTTTCTTTGATTTAATTAGATGAACTGTGGTATTTTTTTCTTTTTGCAAAAGGCTTTATTATGTAGAAATGAAATATGTATAAATTTAATTTTTAATCTTGTCACTACAGAGTAGGAAGGAATAAGCTGATTCTTTTAATTTATCCTCTTTGTTTAAGAAAAAAAATTAAATTAATCTTATCACAAATGTTTATGAGCAATTGATTTGAGTTTTGCACTCCAGTCAGAAGTGATAGAGTTAAGATTGCTCTGCATTTTTTCTGAATTGAATGCACTGTAACTCTCTTTGTGTGTGTAAACACAAACATTTTGAAGACTCAATGATGTTATTTTTCTTCCAGACTATGATGATATTAACACTTAACTCAGAACTTGGAGTACAAAATAGATTAATCCAAAAGATTTACTCTACATTTTTTCTTTGTTTGTTTGTGAATTTTCCATTTGTCTTTTTGTTTTGGTTTGGTTTTGGCGTTTTTAACATACTCATCTGTGAAGTTTAACTCCAAAAAGTAGCTGATTACCAAAGACTTTCTTCAGTACTGATTTCAGGTCTTTTTCTGTGGGCCATATCCAGAGGAGGCAATTGTAAGTAAATTTCAGGCAATTATAATTACAGGTGATCAACACTACTCATAGAGCTCTATGTCCTCAGGTTTTAGCAAATATTCCCCACTTTTTCTAGTCAGCTGTCCATTATCCTTTCATAGAGCTGAAAATATTTTTGCAATGTCCAATACCTAGATCATGATATTGATTGATTTTTCAAATATTGATTGTTTTGAGGTATCTTCAAAGTTCTGTAGAGCCATAGAATCATCCTAGTGCTTCTCTCAAAGATGAAGCCAAAAGCCAAGAATCCAATTTCTTGGATGGAAATGAAATATTTCTTCTTGTTTTTTTGAGAGCCAACATTTTGTTCTGTGTTCTAAGAAAGCTGATTCAGGAGCTCTTGAAACCAAGGACAGAATATCCATTGGTTTCAGCACTGAAGCTTTCCCTTGTGTTAAAGCTTTTACTCCATGAAACGTCATTTTTTTTAACCAGCCTGACAAAGATGTTTTCTTTCCAGTGGTAGTGGGGATGGTAGGACAGTTAATTGAATTATTGTCTGCTGTCAAATTGCTGAAAAAAAAGGGCAGGAGAGTATTTGCATTTTTTTTTGCTTGCCATTGAAAAGTGTTGATGCACTTGAAGTTCTTTTCTAGTACCAGTTTTAATAGCAGAAGAGTCCACAGTGATTACCACAGCTTGGTCAAGGCCATGCAGGGCAAATCTGTGCTCTGAAAAATTATCTAATGAATCTTTTTCCTTTCTGTAAATACTTTTATTGTAAGGAGTGAAACAGTAGAAAGTTCATCTTGAATTGTATATATGTTTCTTATAATGATGAAAGTGATAAGATCTCACTCTAATCAGAATAGAAGACTTCTTTCTGATTTACTCTTCTTTCGACAGAAAAATGCACTTTTCAGTGTACCTGAAGTATTCATAAAATGAAGAGTATTCTTCTTTGAAATTTGCAAATTTTGTTCCAAAAAAATGTTACTTGGCATTAGTTGAATCTAAATAAAAAAAAAAGCTCTCAAAGCTAAATCATATGTCTCAGTAATTTAAAATAAAAAAATTCAGGTTGATATGTAATTAAAATAATTTCCAAGTAGTTCATTTTCACAGCTTAACTCAAAAAAAAAAAAAAGAATTTATTCACAGTTCTTATTCAGGGTACCTAAATTCAAAGCTTTTACTGTGCTACAATTCTTTTTTTTTTGTGTGTTTGTTATTTGGTTGTTGTGGTTTGCAATAGTGAATGAAAAAACATCAGTGCTAAGCACTTTTTACATGTAATTTTTAAAAAACCTTTTTTTTCCCTTTGATTCACTTTTCAAAATGTCCTTGAAGAAATAGAATGCAAATATTTAGCCCAAATCCAGATTTTTTACCAGTTCATGTATTACCAGAAGGGGTCTGATTTTCTCATGTGATTGTGTTTCAAAGTGCAGCATGCTTAGCTGTCTATTCCATAGCTCCAAACACTAAATATAGGAATAGTTTGTTCACCAGGGTAAAAGAGAGTAGCTTCAGAATCTCTCTTATTTCTGCTAAAAATAACAAGCATGTTGCTCCAGATTGCTCAACAGCACTTTTTTTCCTTACAGTACACACCCCAGTAGAAATAGGAAGACATATTTTGTAGACCAGGAGAATTTTTCTTTGTAAAAGGGATTGTCTCATCACCTGCTTAAGGCAGTTTCCTCAAGCCTTTGCTGCTACAGTGACCAGAGAGGAGCACTGGTTTTGGAGCAAAATGTTTTAAATATTGGTACTGAGAGAGGGAATCAGGACTGTGAAGATTTTTTCTGGGGTAGCAGCAGCTCTTGAACAGGGCATTCCTGCTTTTGTTTTTATTTTATAAGGAATCTATACCACATTTGTAGTTTAGATAGTTTGCATGTGCTCTGATGTGAACTGAGATCAGAATCTGAACTGCCAGTAAAATGTGCTACAATATAATCTGCTATACCAAGGGGTTGTAAGGAGTAATTATTGTTTGCAAAGCTCTTCGAGTTCCTCAGAAGAAAGATACTATAAAAGTACAAAATACTGTTGTTAATATTATTATAAACTTTCAAATGCCAAAAACTAGGCAGTAATAATAGAAGTGCTGAAACAACTTTAACAATAGTGATGTGAACACATTAAGCTGTAATAAAGCCAGAGTTAACTAAATCAATCAAGTAGGCCTTGCAAACTGCTTGTTAGGACAAAATTGCATCTTTTCTAAAATAAATACAAGAGCATTCTCAGCTGGTGTAAATTAGCCCAGCTCCACTGGAGTCTGAGACTTGGATTTAAAATGAGAGTTGTATTTTTAAAATTTTTTTCCTCTTTTTCTTCTCTTGTTGCCATTGTTCATCTGTGCATGACCGTCTGTGAGTGTCAATGTGTGTGCAGTTGGATGTGCATGCTGCAGAAACACTAGTGCTAACAAAACATGTATCAGATTCACTTGGGAGAAAGGCCAAAGTTATGACAAATAAGTTTAATTTCAAACAGGAAAAGCCACTATTGTTTCCACCCGTGCACAGGTGAAGTTCTGAAATTGTTTTGTTTTCATCTGTAGAAAATGTCTCTGCATCAGACTTTGTGGGTGTTATGTCAAAGAGAGGATGTTTTGGTAAAGCAGAAAAGTATGTTTAAATGTGTAAAATTAGAAGTTATACACTGCTACTTACTAATCCTCCCCTTCATTGACTCTTGCCCTGAGTAGTCACAATCCTCACAAGACTATCAAACAAAACTACTTAACCATCAAATTTACATGATAAGTTAGGCAACTGATTTTGCTGAAATCAGACAGAAATTTCAAAATGTTTTCAAGCAGTTTCAATCAAGTACATTTCCTCATAGTTTTAAAGTACTTTTACAGTCTCAAAACCTGTGTAAATCTTGCTTTTAGAACAGACTCAGGCAACAAGTTAATGCCATTATCTAAATACACCAAATTTATATGTCATCTTGTGATTCTTCAGAAAGATAACATATAAAGCATATATGATTAAGTATGTCAGAATTTGTATTTTGTTGCCATGAGAATGCTCTTTATTTCCTGGAAACAAAATATTTTTCTTGTAACTATTCTGAAGATAAAGTTTCCTACTGTTTTATGTTGTCAGCTAAATTTACATCAGCAAAAAGAGCACAGAAAAAAGTAAGAGACTCTGAGACTCAGAGCAGTTCTGTCACTGACTTTCTGTTGTTTTTTCTCCCAGCCTTCTTTTCCTTAGTTAAAAGGAAAACTGTAAAATCCAGTAAAATGAGAGTCATTACATCCAAATTACTCATTGTTAAACTGATTAAAAAAGAGAGTGAGTTTGAGTCTCTGTGATTTCTGAACAGCTTCTCATTTTTGATTTCAGACCTAGTAATGGACCAGGGAAAGAACAAGTGCAAAGGAGAGGTTAAAGTCCAAAATGCCAAAGAATTTGTATTCTGAACTGTGACTCGGTGACTGATATGGTATGAACCCCAACTCCAAATCTAAGCAGATGTTTCAAATCTGTGTTTGCATATTGCAGCTTGGGACCATGCACAGTTCTAAGAGACTTATTATAATTTATTATTAATAAGAGTAATGATTGATATTGTTGCATTATTTAATAATTGCACTACTTTCACTATTTAATAATAATTATTATTTGCACATGCAGATCAGGTAGTTAAGGTTCTTTTCCATAAGAAATGCAAATAAAGATTAATGAGTGATTCATAGCAAGTAAGATAATTTGATAATTTTTCCCCTGCAATTAAGCATCATTTACTTCAAGTGATCCTCAGTATTTTCATTGTGTGCTCAATTGCTCAGTAGTGAAATCACTACTGAAATCACAAGGAATTGTTTCTTTGTCCTGATTACTGGAACATAGCTTATACAATGCTTGTTAGCTCTTTGTCTTGACATCTAAGACAGTAATCCCCTTAAATCAAGAACTAAGTTCTAGTCAACATCTGCATAATACCCAAAAAAATGGCACCCTGGACTCTTTAAAATAATTAGTATTCTTGTACCAGTCAGTAATAAAAATCAAATTTCTGGTGCAAGTATTTCTGAAAAATAAATAAAAAGGAATGTGTTTTAAAATTTCTTGAGAAAACCTCTAGAACACCAATTTCTGTAAATGAGCACTGTGACTATTGAACAAAGTACCTATTCTTGGAGTAAACAGAGAGAAAAACAGCCGAAGTATAATAAACATGGTTAAAAATTCTAGTCTTTTATGCATAGAAATATTAGTATTGTATATAAAATTTATATAAAACTTTTAAAATTATATATGTTCTCTGTTTAGCTTCTTGGAACTTAGCAGGGTGACCTTTTCATCTCATCTCTGGCATTGTGACTCAAGATTTTTGTGCTCCAAAGATTTGGAACCATTAAAAATAATTTTTAAAATTTGGAAACATTAAATATATGTAGTAATATAAGACATGAGTTGTTTTTCCATCATCTTCTCATGTAAGTACACAACTAACATGATTAAAGGTATCAGTTTTGAATACATGCTGAAATATTTGTAGGATTGGAATCATACAGAAACCTTGTAACAGGTTAGATTCATGCCCTCTGATTATCATTCATGATGTAGACATAAGTTGCAGGGTGCAGAGTCAATCTGTAATCAGTTTGGTTTGTGGGTTTTGGTTTTTTCTCCCCCCTACACAGGAAACACTCTGTAACATGCAGCAGCAATAGTATTTTGAGAGTTCTGCTTATGTGAAGGTTTTCTGTTTGGGCAGACACTGCTCAGTATGCAATTAGCAGTGTCCATTCCTGTTTTTATAAGCAGCATTTTAGCAATTAGGAACTTTTTAATTAAGTCGACTGTGTTCTCAGCTTGAGGCTTTTTGGGCGCACTCTTCCTCAGGAAAGTGAGATAACATTCAACCGAGACTTTCTTTTTCTGCAGTAGTTCTTCCAGATTCCACTCCCCAACAGGTCAATGCTCCCTTTTAAAGACTTCAACACAATTTTTATTTTTTTTTTTTATATATAGCTTGTGTCACCACTGCTACCATGAAGATTCCTCTTTCAATAAGATGCTGATTGGATGAATATGGCTTCCAGTAACTCAGTCTTTGTTTTGTAAAAACATTATTACAACATTGTATAACACTTTAGAAATGTTTCAAATTTAGGCTGGCGTGGTGACTTAGCAGACTAGGGGGCTAACATATGGAGTCTGCTACACACTAGAGACTGTGGTTTTATTGCTGGCACCACTAGTCAAGTCAGGATTAGCAACCATAGTCTTTTCAGCAAGATTTCAGATCACAAGGCCTCAGGTGTGGTTACCTAACCCTTGCCAGAAGTAGGACAAATATTGACGGGTGCGAGTAAAGATTGATTTAGTATATTCAGAGGGATACTTTTGCTACAAGGGCTACATTTTTCTTAGGATTAAATAATTTCCTTTGTTTTCCATTAACTTAATCAAGCGGTTCGAAATTCAAAACATGCTCCAAGTGGTAGCCCTAGCTGGGTGCAGAGGCACCCGTCGGGACAGCGACCCTGAATAGGATACGGCTGGAACCTCTCCTTGTCCGCGGCTGCAGCTGTGTGTGCGCCAGACCTTGAAAAACAATCTGAGGAGCAAGCAAACAAGCAAACAAACAGATTCCTTTTCATATGAACTCACAGCACGGGCAGGATCCCAAGCAAAATGTCTCTCATCTCAGCCCTGTCTCTGCTGGTGGAAAGCAGAGAAAAGAGGAAAAACTTCTTTGGGAAAGACAAGCTGGCTGAGAGTGGGAATAATATACTTTAGGTGTTGATTATAGTGTAATAAATAATGGTGAGATTTCATTAGAAAGTAGAAGAATGCATCTGTAGGAGAAAACTGATCCCATTAGAGAGCTGTGCAGAGACTTCTTTTTATTTCATGATTGAAGCACTAAGTGACAATATCAGAACAAAAATAATATAAGAGGGGGAGCACATTCACTACCTTAAAAAAAAGAAAAGAAAAGAAAAGAAAAGAAAAGAAAAGAAAAGAAAAGAAAAGAAAAGAAAAGAAAAGAAAAGTGGCAGCTAAAGCCAATAAAGTCCTTTATTTGAATGCCATTAGTGGGTTTGGCAGCCATCCGCGCCATCTACTTCAGAGGAGCACTGCACAGATTAAGAGAGGCTGGATGCTAATTTGCACATATGGAAATGCTTTTTCTCGCCATTCCGATGGCTCTGTTGTGGACAGATGGAATTAGTGAGCACTCCAAAGCCGTGAAGGCAAACACATAAAAAAATCCCCCTCTCCTTCCTTTCTTTCCTTTCTTTCTTTCTTTCTTTCTTTCTTTCTTTCTTTCTTTCTTTCTTTCTTTCTTTCTTTCTTTCTTTCTTTCTTTCTTTCTTTCTTTCTTTCTTTCCTTTCTTTCCTTTCTTTCTTTCTTTCTTTCTTTCTTTCTTTCTTTCTTTCTTTCTTTCTTTCTTTCTTTCTTTCTTTCTTTCTTTCTTTCTCTCTCTGTCTTTCTTTTGTTCATGAGAAACTTCAGACCTGAAATAAATAATGTTAGTAGACCACTTTCCTCAGCATTAACAAACTATTTTATCATATTTCAATTGCAAATCAGTTTTTTAACGGGGAGTTGTAGTCATCTTAGCTTAGAATCAAGTGTGCCAAATAGTGTTGGCAAATTAGCTACAATTTCAGATAAATTTGGCTTTATATGCTGTATATAGATCTCTATCCACTTCAGACTGTACTTTGCAATGCTCTCTTTCCTGAGAGTGTACAGTAAGTATGAATTGTATTTTCGCATTCCAGTCCTCACATTAGTTGAACAAATGACACTTTCAGCTGTCTTATGACCAGAACGTGTTCTGACATGTTGTTAGGATTTGGGGCAGAAAGTGGTCTTAGTAGGGTAAAGGATGATAAAAAGTGAATCCTGATGAGAATAAAAATCCTTGCATTTCCAACCATGCAAAAACTGCTTAATCTGTCTGCCTTTGGACTACCGGATACTCCACGGACAAACTGCAGGAAGCAGATAGAAGAGAGCAGCCTGGACTCTCGCCCAGGAAGGAAGAGGTAGGAATTATTCCTGGGGCTTTTCCCTGGGCTTCACAGCTCTCCACCAACTTCAAAATAGGGGTGTGCCTTCAACATGATTAAAACACTGGAAAAAGGATCAATCCAAGGAGCCAAGAATCACTTTTATCTTGCTAATTTACAAGGGGAATTTCATATGCACCTTATCTCTTGGCAGTCAAACAAAGCAGATGCATCATTCTTTAAGGCAGCCGAAAGTCAACGACCTTTGTTGCCAAATGTCTGTCTAGCCATTTTTTAAAATTTCTTTGAAATCAGCTGGCACCAACAATTAGCACCCGACCACCCCTCAAACTTTGGATGAAGTGAGTGCCGGAAACCAAATCAGGATTCAAATATGGTAAATAACACCTCTGTCTGTGCACTATGGCTGGCTCGCTGCCACTAGCAAGAAGGTCTGTGCACAGTTCAGTCTCTTTGGAAGCCATTTCTGCTCTTCTTTAAACTACATAAATCCATTGAATAAGGCCATACACCCTCAGAAATAAAGGCAAGAACTGGGCTTTTTTAAGAGCACCTGGCTGTGATCTCTCTGTTACAGTGTGAGGAATGGCTTGAAGGGGTATTCAGGTGTCTTAAAGCTACTTCACTCTGGCCTTTTCTCTGGCCTTTTTCTTGTCCATTTTCTTCTCTCAACTTCTGAGAGTGTCTCAGTGATCTTAAGGGATTCACAGCTAAAAACAGTGTTGAAACTTACCATTTACTTGACTTGTTCTGAAGAACCAGCTATGAAAATGCGTTTTGCTACCAAGTGATTATTATGTTAAGGACAGTATTCTGAGCATGTTTCTTTGGTGGCATCAATCACAGCTATCGAGTGAATTGAAAACATGTGCACTTCAGGCAGAGGAACAAAATGTTGTTTGTGATCAGTTCCACTTGGTTATTAGCTCTGTTCTGAGGAACTTCAGTTTCTATAGAAGATGGTACCAAAGAAGAGATGTAATGAATCACTACCAAAGATGGTGACTGCTCTACTCCCTTTCTTTCTGTTTTTTTTTTTATGTCTTCTTAGTTTGTTGGTTTTTTGGTTTGTTTTTTTTTTTCTTTTTTTCCTTCTTACCCACTCCCACCCCCACCCCAATTCTTTCCCAAGTGCTCTGATGCCAGAGGCTGGAAAGATTTTGCTTCCAAAGAGCAGCATGTGGCTCTGGAGTGACAGATTCCTGACTGCTGCTCCAAGGCATTGTTCACAGCAAACAGGGAGGCTCTGACCTCTCTGATCACACAGCTGAGAGAAAAGGAGAGCAGGCTTCTCTTATAACTCTTACTCCTCTCTTTGTGTACAGTGCATCTAATGGGGACACACATTTATACTGCTCTCTTCCTTCAGAGAGCAAGGCCCAGTCTTGAACTCTTTATTCAGGTTCTTCACACTGTCACTGAAGTCTGTTGAAGCCAATGTCCTTCAGGAGCTTCACTCCTGTGTTTCTCAATGCATCACAAAAGTATATTTTCCAATTCTAGTCAGAGACATTTTACATTACTTCTTTCCATACTAATTTGTTTTTTTCCATGGTAGAGCCCTGGTGCTACTCTTTCTCTGATAACCTTTTGGGGTTTTGAGGAGAGTGTTATAGTTCTTTGGTGTCACAGTTAAAAGGAGGAGAAACAACTTGCAAACTCCTTTCCCTATGTACATCTCGTTGCAAATGTGCTTTTTAAATAACTCTTTATATTATGATAGTTTCATCAGAAAGTTAAACTCATCTTCTTGTACATAAAGACAACGATAGTGATTAGACTTCTGGAATCTAGACTCTAAAAAGCCTGCACCGTTTACAATAAAACTGAGATTTCACTCAAGTTCCTTACCAGCCTTATAGTAACCCCCTCCCCACTTCCCTACAAAATGTATTGGCATTTCCTATATGATTTCAATGGCTTTGAAATTTAATCCCTACAGAAAAGGTTTTAAATTGCTGCTATTATTCATAGATAGAAGCCCCTTAAAAAAAATCTGCTCTTCAAGGCACTGCATTAAAAAAAAAAGAAATTGAGGTGTGTAATATAAGATCCAATAAAATATTTGTAAAATTTAATGCTTTGGGGAAATAATGGTGAAGATTTGTAAAACTTGAAAGTTTCACTTTTGCATTGAATTTATAGGAAGTTTAACAGCAATGTTTAGTTTATAAGAAAAATATATGTTTTCTGAAAGTTTAACACAGAGCATCTTCAGGGGAAAAGACTCAATAATGTTTGGGAGCATAATGGGAGCTATAAATTAAAACAAGAAAAATCCAACCCTGAAATGCTTGTGTTTATTTTGATGGTTTTTCTATTACAGATTTGTTTCTCTTCAGTTTTATTCACTTATTTATTTATTCTCTTAAAAAATGGTAAAGTGGTAACTTAGAATTCCCCTTAAAGTGAAATTTGAGTAGCAGAAGTTGGTGAAAGGATTCAGCATCAAATTATTTAATGTCTTATTATATACAGTAACCAAGGTATCACAGTAATGATAAGGTCATAGAAATTTTCCAGTAAATCCTCAATATCCAAAGTTGGAAACATGAAGAGAGTGATTCAGAAGAATTACTGACAAAGTAATTAAGATTAAAAAAAAATAGCAAAGAGTGTTTTTACTTTTGGTTTTTTTTTTTAATTTTTGTTTTAATTTTTGGTTTCTTGGAGGGAGAGGTTTTTATTTATTTTTATGTTAGATTTATTTTAAGTGTCTGCTCTCTGTTCATTCTACTTTTTTCTGCCCAAGAAATCCAGTTAATGCTGCTTGGGAAGGTCACATAGCTGGACTTGCGAGAAGAAGACTCATAGAAATAGGAGAAACACAGCAAACTACCCAAAGCCTGGGGTAGGAAGTTGCATTTCAGCCAGTCATCCCATTTCTCAGCTGTCACCCAAATTTCTGAATCCTACTAGCATGGTCACATGCTTCAGTAGTCCCCAGTTTCTGCAGCCTGCAACAAAAGAGAGCAAGGAGATGTGAAATATTAGCATAGCTACTTTGTGAAGAAGACAACCCAAGTCTGGGAACTCTTTTAAACAACATGGATCCAGGCTGTGTTTTTCACCCATCAGGACATTGGTGCAATCTTCAGTTACCCACCCACCAGGGAATTGCAGACAGCCTGAAGGAGGCTTAGCTTCTTATTGACAAGTGTAATCAGTCCTTTGAGAACCAGTAAATATTCCATACAGACATAAAATTTACCTGAGTTCTTTTAAACACATCATCATCCAAAGAAAGATGAAAAAAAATCTATGCTGGTTTTAACAAACTAACTTCAATTTTGTCTTTATAGAGGAAATGCATAGAGGCGATGTTCTGAGATCAAAAAAACTTCCTTCCAGTTGAAGCTATTAATTACTCTGAGATTCAGGGCCGCTTCTGAAATTTGAACATCCTCCAAGGCTCAGGGTGAGGTTTTTCCCTTGAGTGGGAAGTGAGGAGAGGCACAACTTCATTATCCTTTGGGCTTCTAATACATTTCACTGTGAGGTATAATTGCCCTTCCTGAGAGGTGGTTTAAATTTTTCCTGGAGGGACACATCAAGTGAGCTGTAAGTGTGGCACGCTCTGCATCCCACCCTCTGCTGAACCCCACCAGTTTGGACACAGCTGTTGATTCAGCTTGCAGGGTCACAGATGCTCCAGTCTGTGCACTTTGGCCATGCCAGAAGCTGATCTCTTGGGCTTGCTCTCTGCAGAAAGAGGCAAGACTGGTCTTCAGGGTATCTTCAAGAAACAGGAAAACGGAACCTTTCATAACACTGGATGCATTACATGATGAGATAGGATCTGTACCCTGTAAATCCTCTCCCCTTTTGTGTGTTCCTGCCAAGTAGCTTCATTTGAGTTTCTTTGTTTCTGGCCTCTCTGGGTGATTCCTCAATTCCAAATAACTGTTCTTGCAGACAGAAATGTGACCCCATTGCAGGGTGCAGAAAATGTGGGGTATTCTGGCATGAGCTGTTTCTTGTGCTCTTATCCCACTGCTGGTCTCAGCCAACCTTTATTTGAGTATGGGAGTTTATCTTCTGTTAATAATTTAAACCCAGTCCTCACAATGGAGCAGTGTCACTTTCAAAGATGAGAGGACTATGAATATTTGGCTTTCTATCTGTCCACAGAAAGCAAACAGCTAAAATGTCTAATTAGAAAGCTACATAAAAGTAAGTAATAGAAGAAGCATAAGTTGAAGGACAATCCATTACAGAGAGACTGAAGGATTCCTGGAACTGCACTGACCATAAGCTCCTGTAAGCTGCAATTTCAGACACAGTTTTAAGTAAATTCCCTTTTCAGCTTCACTTGTCCCACATGAAAGAAATGCTAACTTTAACACAGCAGACAAGAGCCCTTAAAATGAGGCAAGAGGAATTTTTTATTTAAGTGGAACATCATGGGGCTCATCAGAGTATTTAATAGTATTTTCCCTCCAGCTGTTTTTATTTATCTTTAAACTACCAATAAAAGTTATGTTTTATTTCAAGAAGCAATCCATAATAAACTTTTCAGCTGATGGTAGTGGTTAGTGCCTATGCCACCAACAGTGATGATTAATTCTTTGGAGAAGAAATGAAAATTATTCTTTGCTATGCAGTACCTATCAAAATGAGTTTGAGTAGGGGCATTTGGGTCTTACCATCAATTTTCAAATTAGAGGAAACAATAATCCCATTCCATTGCTCTATGATAATGCTGGGAACTTGAGATGGGGTCAGTTTCTTACTGGAAGACAAACTCAGAGCAATTCCTGGTCTTGCACATCATTGCTTTTATTCCACTGTAATGGCATGACTCCCTGGGCTAGGTGCTGTCCAAGCATGGTGGGAGGGACATCTCTTGTCCTGAGAATGTGTTGCACCAAGTCCTTATGGACACACAGATGCTTTTAATTCCAGGTACTGTCAATCAAACCCTTGAATGGAATGAGATGTTTTACATGTGCCAAACCAAGCATATGTCAAAATCTACATGGGATTTGGGCCATATATACATGGACCAAGGGTGAAGACTTAATTATTATTAGAACACAGTAAGTATACCAATTCTTTTCACTTTAAGTAGAGACAGCAAAAACAGCAAGGCTGCACATAAACTCTTCAGCTAGGACATGACTTCATTCAGGCCTGTAGCCACAAAACCAACTCCTCTTCTGACCCCAGGTCTCTATGTCTTGCCTTCAGCACACTGCCTGTTATAGCATCCTGCCTACTCCCAAAGGTCTATCCCATGGCTTCATTGAAATTGTTCTTCCCAATACTGATCTAATACAGATGGGTTTAGGCATTAATTCTGCTTTTGTCCAGCTGCAGACAAGGAGCAGGAAACTATTGAGACAAGCTCGATTAGAACCAGTGGCCCCTGAAGCTCACAGCACTGCCACATTCTATTGAGACAAAGTACAATATTTACCCTGGTCAACAATTTGGATGCTTATTTTGTGTGGGTCTTTTTGTCC
Organism: Motacilla alba alba; assembly: GCF_015832195.1. Taxonomy (NCBI): domain Eukaryota; kingdom Metazoa; phylum Chordata; class Aves; order Passeriformes; family Motacillidae; genus Motacilla; species Motacilla alba. The sequence goes on along the minus strand of NC_052020.1, from coordinate 49,122,485 downwards.
AGGGTTCGACCCTACTGTTTGGTACAGCAAACCTGATCGTCATCCACAAAGCTGAACCTTTTCTGTGTGGAGTTGTCTGCTAAAACTTCTCAATAGCAGACAGAATAGGCTTGATTACTGACTGTTGTACACAATCTTGGAAGACGAAGGGCATCCAAGATGTTTCTTTCAGAAAGGATGGTGAGTTGAAAATTTTTACTTCACTGTGCTCAGGATTGGGCCTACTCTAAAAGTATTTGTTCATCTTTATTTGGACTTTCCACTGGAGCAGAAGGACAGATCAGCTGACTGATCTCTTTCCACCTGGTCTTCCTTTACTTTCTTCCGTGCAGGCTCTCATGCCATATTTATTACTAACTTGTACCATGCTCACTGTGTGTTTTACAATAGTGTGTAGAAGGAAAATACTGTAGCATATACCACTTCTTCTGGACAGATGAGTTTCTAAAGCAGAGTGCATTGTTTTATATTTGCTAAACTTCAATCCACAAAAAGACTTCTGAGGATGTGTGTGTGTGTGCACATGCATTACAAAAGGTGAGGTTAATGAGGAAGAGAAGATGGAGAACTGAGGCTCGTTTGGCCCTGTTTGCACCAGTTTTGTATGAAGTTCCCTTCTCTATACAAATGACAACTGCACATTTTCCTCATGGAGAAACCCAGTCAGCCAGGGGCATGAAGTTGCCAAGGGCAGTCCGGGGACTGCTATTTCACTGATCTTTTAATAATATGATCCAAGGCTTTGTGAATAAAGACCTTCAGACGAATGCAGAGTTCTGTGGGAAGCCAGTGGAGGGAGCAGAGGGATTAGAGGACTTGTTGGAAAGGTCTGCAGGAGTTTGTATTTCTAAGTAAAATATGTAGCAAGAGTCAAAGTTTTCAAACTACTGAAACATTGCCCTTGTGTTTGTTAATGCTATTCAAAAATAACAGTGTTTCCTTCAAAGAAAAACAAACATAAAACTTATGCAGAAAGCTATTTATTTCCAGACAGCTAACATTCACCAGTAGGGTGAAATCATAACTCTTTTATCCTCAGTTGGAATATTGAAACAGAATCCAACAGGGACATGATTATGTCCAGGGCCATTTGATCAAGTGGCCACAATGTACATCTTCTGGGCCTTTTTTTTTTTTTTGTTTGTTTGTTTGTTTGTTTTGGTTTTTTTGTTGTTTTTTTTTTTTTGTCTGACCATAACCATCTCAACAAAATTAAGCTCTACCAGAATCTTTGGTCTTATCTGACTGTGGTCAAAATCTAATTTAAAAGAATAAGCTCCCACAAGATAGTTTAAATAACTGTCATTAGTATGGACTAGCTTCAGCCTTGTGATCTGATCATGTTCCCATAGACAGCCCACCATGCCTAGCTTTTGCATCTGTAATAACATTCACTCTTGTTGATATTTAAAGATAACACTGCACACAACAAAAGAATTATCACATTTTTGCAGGAAATAATTCATTGATTCACTGCCAGGTTTATGGTTCCTTTTATTTGTTTGTTTTGGCAGTTGTACCTCTTCAAAAGTTTGCTTCTGTATTTTAAAATGCTAAAGAGTATCCTTTTAATTAAATTGCTGTTTGGTGCACATGCTATCCCATTCTTTACTTGCTTAAAAGCCATGTGTTTATGAATGGGAACTTCCTTTTGCACTGAGACTTTAACTGCAAGGAAAGCATATGGTTTACCTCAATTTTTTTCCTAGGGTTTGATTGTGCCTCAGTTTCCTATCTCAGGACTTTTCTATCTTCAAATTATCTAAATCCAGCGAGCCAGGTTACTGCTCCACTAAGTAAAAGAAAAAACAAAAAGCTCCGTGCTTGCCTAATATTTTATTAATACCTGAGGAAACTTAAGCAAAAGAAATTCCTAAGTTGTATCACGTGTTTCAACTTCCTCATAAATAGGAACCTCCAGCAAAAAATAACAAAAAATAACTTAAAGTCTGGTGGGAGGGCTTTAAATTTCTTGGAATTATTTCTGTTGGGAAATCTCAGTGTTGTGGTCACTGCTTTCTCACCTCATTCCACAAGAATTCCATGAATTCCATGAATTCCTGTCCCTTTGTCACCGGAAAGTGTAAGCAACAGGAACCTTGTGCCTTCTCTCATTTTTTCCTGCTTGCTTCTTTGAGGTGAAGTTTAAGAATATCATGCTAGAAAATTTGTGGAAAAATGTGCACAAGTAATTTTTTTAACTGTGAGAGTGCTTAGAGTTTGGAATGTGCTTTAAGAAGTCAGCATGAGTGCTAGGAACCTCAAAGGAATGATTTGTATTGATTGGTAAATCCAAACTGTAACTCAAAAGTAACTTAAAGGCATAACTCACTGTTTTCATAGTGCTTATCGCCAACACACTGTCTTCTTGTTAAGCCTGAGATATTTCAGGTGAAAATAATCCTCCAAACAAAGTTAAAGACTGTACTTGGAATAAAAGAACACCAAGTAAGGAACTTGGTTGTGATTTTTACCGTATTTATGGTTCTACATCCCTATTACAGCATATTCCAACATATTGATTTTTCCATTGTTTCCATGGGAACATCTGATGTCTATAATTACCTGAAAGTGTTCAATTAATATAAAACACAGTGGTAAATCTTTCCTTATGTACTCCCATTTCCATGCAAAAGGTGTAGCCAAGATGCCATTTATAGAATAATATAAATAGCTGAAATGCTATTTACTTGCATAACTCATTTGTTCAAAGAAATGAGTCTCTGGGAGTGCATTTTCCTCTACTAATGAGTGAGCTTAATATTAACCTGAGTGCTTAAATGAATTTGCTGATCGCAGCTAAGGCTCACACAGACCTTATTCAACATGAGTTACACACACTGTTGGCACCTGTAGCAGTGCCTGCTTAAAGGAAACCTAATTTGAAAGCAGTACACAGAGATATTTTCTTTACTCTTTCCAGGAGACTTTAGTTTCTACCTTGAAGTTAGGTTTAAAGTAAATACACACTGAGCAGGAGACAGAATACAAGTTTTGCCTTCCCACTCTCTGGCTCACAAACAGAGTTTTAGGCTCTGAACTTTTATCTTTATGAACTTTTTACATCAACAGTTTTTTGTTTATTTTAAAAATGTCTTTTTTTAGCATTTAAATCAAAGACTATCTCCTTGTATAGTGCAGATGATTTAAAAAATGACCCCTTTTTAAAACAGGAGATGACAATCTGATAGAATAATCTCTAACCATCTACAGGACAAATATGACAGCGCTACATATACCAGGTAAAATGTCCATGAGACTACATCCAGAGTTAGACACAGGATAATTAAGTGATTTCAAATCCTTGATGAACAAAGAAGCCTAGATTAGTTAGGAAAATAAAGGAAAAAAAAATGCAATGCTGAATTCTAGGGTAACTATAGGCAGACTGAACCTGCAAACTTTGAATTTAGAGAGCTGGTTGAAGGGATATTTAATGTTTTAGCATATGTCCACCTCAATTAAGAAATGAGAGATGGGAACCCACTGGTTTCTAGGCTTTTCTACCGCTGAAGAGAAGGCATTTTCTGTATAATATCATTATTTCCCACCAGTATGTAACAACCATTTGACTCAGGAAGGCAGAGGTCAGCATTTTGATTTCTGGATTCCTTGAAGACATTTCTTAAAATAAAGACATAAACGTTTTTAAAATTTTCATAGATATTTGGGATTTTATTTGGATCTGTGAATACTCCTTGATGGAATATCAAGCCTCTGTTATTAATTTAGAAGTGTCTCTGTAAGCACACAGGTATGAACTCCATCCGTTCAAAAAGAGGTCAATGAATCCTGTGCATTTGATGTGAGGAATCTGGTCTCTGAAGTTTCTCTGTGGAGTTGTGGGGCTAGAATTTCATTCAGTACCTGATAACTGCACCACTTCAGCTCCTCCTCCACCAGGCTCTTGAATATCCAGCACACAATCACCAAGATGGCATTGCAAAATAAGTAAGTTTCCTCACAAGAGAGTAAAGAAAACTAGGTTAATATATGTGCTGACATACAGAGTGCCATTCCAAACAACATCAATGGAGTTGTTTTTATTTACATCACCAGAGAGTCTGGAGTAATCTTCCTTGTGTTGTCACAAGCATGCTAAACAAGTTTGAAGATTGTTTAAAGAAACCATTTTAGCTTTGTTGATTACTCAATCTCTGCAGTCATTTATTGCTCCAATACTACAAAGTAAGAGAGATTATCTTTTAATTAGGTGATTTTTATCCTTGTAACATCTTCAACTGCACTAGATATTCATTAAGGTTTTTTTCTCTCCCCCTGCAACTTTCTTGAATAAGCTTTCATGTTTCTCTGCTCTTTTCCCTGGTGAGTTGTTGATCCAGGGACCAATGAATGTTAGTAATACATCTATTTATGCCCTAATCATTATGAATATTTTTAAATGTACTTCAGAAAAGTATTTGTAGGCTATGCACTCAAAACCACTTAATCCCTATAAATGCTTAGAATGAAAAGTTGTGAAGTTTGTCTATGCATGGAGAAAACACTCCTTAAATTTTCTTATTCTTTGTGTAAAACTTCTTGTGTACAAACATGGAACAATACTATATCCAATTGTTAACATTTTTTTGAAACTGAGAGTTAAACTAATTCTTAGCATATTTGCCTGCCTACAATGCAGTTCACAAAAAGTCCTTTAAGATGTTTAAGAATAAGGGAAGTTAATGATCCTATCTCTGTTTTATCCATGACATGATATAGAGGTATTGATCCTGCCTGGAGACATGACGAAAGGCTATCTGATCTTTGGAAGTACTTCCTACACTTCCTTTCAAAGATTAGAGGATTAAATTCATATCCATTGCTCTTATGGCAAAAGGCAGGTGAGTGTATTCTTCTATCTTAGATGGCAAGTCCATGGCAAATTAACAGGACATTTATGATGTAGTTAATAGGCTGTTGTTATTGTTATCAACATGTCTCATGGTGGGTGAAGATTTGTCATCCTAGGTGACAGAACTATTATGTTTGAGGAGCCCCATTAGCATCTCCTGCAAAAGAAGTTGGAGGGGAGTGCACTTTTGAAAACTCTATCCAAAATTATAAGAGCAGCATAAATGGGTAAGACCCTCAGGTTCTTGTTTCCAAGTGAGTGAAAAATGGAAAGCTTTTGACCCAGAACTCTGGTATCTGACAACGCACATTCTCCAAAATATAAGCAGCATTGGGAAACTGACAAATGAGAGAACAGAAGTTGTGCATATTCCTAAATTGCTTGGGATTTTCAGCAAAAAAAAAACCCAACAAAACAACACCTCTGAGGTGCTAAAGAAAATCAATTAATATTTGTAAGACAGGATGCCATGGAGGGCAGAAATATTTTGGTGACAGAACAGTGTTTTGTGCCTGAATAAGTAAACTTGTGCTTGGAGGCACAGAAATTCCCCGGTTCCCCAAGGACATCAAAACCTTTGGAGCCAACACAGGAATTGTGGCAGAATCTGCAGATGGCTCTGCAGGAGGAATGCATGCAGCTGTGTACAGCTGGCTTATGGCTGCTTGGCTTTGTATTGGCAACCCAGTTAAGTAGATATCTTGTTGATGGTGGAGACACAAAAATAATATCCACAGATGCTAACATACTCCCCCTCAGTGGTTTCAGCACTTCAACTCATAGCAGTAGACTTGTTCCTTACCTTGATAAAGATTTGCTGTTAGTTTATGCTTTCCCTTCAAGTGAGGGACTGTTGTTAAATTTCCTTGCTTCTAAAATATGTTTTAAATTAGGTTTTTTTTTTCTTTCTTTCTTTCTTCCTTTTTTTTTTTCCCTGAAAACACAATAATAAGACACCAACAGTAGGTTGAGGTAGCCTTATTCAACTCCTCTCTGTCATCTTCAAATATCAAGCATAAAAATATGTGGCTAGATAAAGTCCAAAATTAAAATGTCTAATCTGGCCAAAATGATAAATTTCTGACCTATGGGAAAATCAATTTTTTTTTTCCTATTCTTAAAAATAAAATTTGAAAAATGCCCTTTTAAAAAACTGTTTTTGTTTGGAAACTTTTGGGGTTTTGGGTTTTTTAAAAATAAACTTTTTTAATTTTGTAGTTTCTTATATTATATCAACACATGCCAAAAATAGTCATGCATAATCTGCTGACAGATTATAATATGGCATTGATTAAAATGTTCTATTGCTTTTCATTTGTTCATTGTTTTTGTAACAAAATGCAAACTTGTAAATTTGGGATGATGCAGAATGTTTCAATCAGTACTAAGTAGCATCTGCCTTAAAGTCTAAAAATAATTTATTTAAACATTTTCTCTTTTTACAGGAAACCTAATCATGTTCATGTCACTTTGAGGGGAAAAAAAAAGTCACTTGCCTTGAAACCTCTTTTTCTAACAAAATGTTCTGTATTAATTTTTCTATATAGATCTGGTTGGCTTAACTTTATAGCTGATTGAACAAATGTTCTCAAAAAAGACTGCCAAGCTTATAATCCAGTATCACTTGTTTCTGGACTGCACCAATCTCTTTGGTCACTTTCAATTCAGAGATTCCAGATCACTGACAAATGACTTTACAATGTAAAGTCTTTAAACAGAGCTCTTAAACCCAAAATTTTTTCAGTCCCTGGGAGCCTCTCCACTGATCATAACAGATGTTAAGTCTGGTCATTAGTAGAGGGTAAGCATGGCAAAACACTTTAATAAATTGATTTTACTGGATGTGGATAAAGGAACAGTGACTCCCACAATAACTGCTGATTCATACAAGAAAACAACCTGATTTTTGAGAGCTACACAAACATCTCTTGTTGCCAAACCATGAACCTTCTGCAAAGCCCATTGGGACTTTTTTACTGGTGGTTCAATGAAAGCAGAAGCATTGGAACTCTTCTGCTGTGTCATGTGGCTAATCAGAGTTCTGTGGAACAGCTTGTCAAAAAGGAGATATTTCTATCTCAGACCAACTTATCCCTGCTTAGACAAGTGCAGAGATCATTGCTCAGGAAATTACATTTAACTGTAAGAGTGTGCAAGCACATGTGTTAATAGAGAAATGCATGTGGACACTGCAGAAAAATCTGCTGGTGAAAAAGGATGATTTGATATAGTGTATGCAATAAAATTAAAATGTGCAGAGATAAATTCTTAGAAATATAGCCTAAGTTTAACAATTTGTTTCTGAATAATTTAATTTTCAGTTTTAAGCCTTTAGAATTATGGTCTATTTATAATTGGAGCCAGAGTCTGCATGTATTTTAAATACAAAGAGAGGTTCCAACAGTCAAGTCGTTATATTAGTTGAGAGCTTAATTAATAACACAATAATTGTAGAAGTCAACATCAAGAGCCACATCATATTGTTTCTATTAAATTTTGAAACTGTTTTAAATTATTTAGTAATTAAAAAAGATGAATTTCTGGGTAAAGTGTTATCTTCTCATAGGGTCATAGTTTTCTTTGAGTTCTTTCACTTTGCAGACTGCAGGATCCTTCACCAGGTTCTACACTTCAGTGTGCTTTTGGATCTGAACAGTAGTGCATATTCTCACACTTATGCAGAAAGGAAAGAAACTCAGTCCAAAGTCTTTTGTCAAAGTTCACCTAAGGTTCCCAGAACATAAACATTTAGTACAATTGGGTTTGCACGGCCAGGTTTTTGAAAGCTGGGGGCTACAAGAGTGGCTTTTGTGAGAAGCTACTGGAAGCTTCCCCATTTCCAGCAGAAACAATGCCAGCTGGTTCTAGGACAGATGTGCTGCTGGCCAGGGCTGGGCCCATCAGAAATGGTGGCAACACCTCTGTGATAATACATTTAGGAAGAAAGAAAGAAAGCTATTGAGCAAATGCAATTGTGGCCAGACAATACCAGAGTGAGAATATGTCAGAGGAGCAACTCTGCAGACATCAAGGTCAGTGGAGGAGTGAGAGGAAGGGCCGTAGGTGCTGAAATGGGCTTCTCCTGCAGCCCGTGGGGATGCAGAGATCCACCTGCATCCTCCCTGGAGGAGACCTGTGGTGGAGCAGGTAGATGCCTGAGAGCAGGCTGTGACCCTGTGGGCGGCCTGTGCTGGAGCCAGCTCCTGACCCAGACCTGCAGACTTGTAGAGACAGGAGCCCACATTTGAGCAGGTTTCCTGCTAGGATTTCCAACCCTGTGAGGGCCCACACTGCAGCAGCCTGTGCTTGAAGGACTGTGCCCTCTTGAAGAGTGATCCATGTAGCAGCAGTTTGTGGAGAACTGTGTCCCATGGGAGAGACCCCATGTTGGAGCAGGGAAGAACTCCTCTTCCCGGGCTGCAGCAGAAACAATGTGTGATGAACTGACCACACCCCCATTCCATGGGCTGCTAGAGGGGAGGAGGTAGAGCAGAGAAGAAAGGAGGGGTGGGGAGAAGGTGTTTTTAGGGTCTTGATTTTTCATTATCCTGCTTTGCTTTTGTTTGTAATAAATTAAATTAATATCTCTAATTCGAGTCTATTTTGCCCATGACAATATTTGGTGAGTGATCTGTCTCCTTATCTCAACTCACAAATGCTTCTTATATTTTGTCTCCCCTGTCCAGCTGCTGAGGGGAATCATAGAGAGGCTTTGGTGGGTGTCCAGCATCCAGACAGGGTCAACTCACTACAACAGAGGTATGAGATCATTAAAAATATAAATAAGTGAAAGTTAGAAAATTTCTGTAAGAATAAGAATACACTATCTCCTCCGGAAATGTATAGTCTGTTGAGTGTGATTTAAAGATAACATATAAACTCACTTATAAAATATTGGTTTATCTTCATCCATGGATATTTGCACTAACCAAATACACAGAAGTGTTAGAAGATGTTCTCTTTAGCTGTTCTCACTAGTAATCCATAGCCTTATATACATCTGGGTGCTGGGACACAGGGCAGGAATTGAGCAGGGCCCTCCTTCCACCCACAGCCTCCTGCTTCCTTGGGACCTGCTGCCCTTCCACCCAGCACCTCTGAGAGCAACAGCAGCCACAGTCTGTTGGGCACTGGGCTGCATGCAGAGCACGTACCCCAGGGTACCTCCCCTGAGCACTTTCTCTCCCCAGCTGCCTTGTTCTGCCCAGTTCTGCACAAGTGGACTGGTTCTGCTGCCAGCTCTCCTCCACTTCCCCCTCCTCAACAACCATATTGCATAACAGTAGGATTTTGCCCTAAGCTGTTGTGATGACTCCAGAATTTCCAGTCTTATAAGCTCTCTGTAAATTGATAAAATATTCCTCCCCTTCCCTCTGCATTTCAAAATAAACATCCTACTAACTTAGTGCAGTCTTAGGGACAATTAAAATGAATAAATACTATGGGAACCTGATAATTTTGCAGTGAAAAATCAATACTAAAAATAATACATATACATTATTGCTGGTTGTGATACAACAGGAGCATGGTATAAGGATATAAAATTGCAGACATTACTGGAAAGATTGATATCATAACAATTTCTCATATCATATTAGAAAACAACAAATTTAATAACACAGTGCATGCAAACCCACTAATAAGATTCAAAAATCTAGTAATATAATATTTGAAAACCTATAAATTTGATAGGATGTGTCAGTCGTACTACAAAAATTAGCTGTAAATCTGCTGCAATAAATGCTGATCTTTTTGTACTCCTAAAAAATCCTGCCCTTTATTTCACTATTTCCATAAGCATGTCATGTTATCAATTCATGCAAAAGAGACCAAAAATGTGTGAACTACATGGCCAGTTTACAAATGGCCATGATTTTATTTTTTTCTTGATGGAAGGTCTACCCAAATTTATGCTTTGTTTATCTAAATAGTAACAAGTGTCATTTGAAAACCAACTACATTTTAGTTGGCTTCTCCCTTTAGCAAATGGTATTCCATCATTGAGTATTCCTTAAACCCATTCAGCTTCAAAATCCCCACTGTTCTTCAGAGGCCAGAAAAAAAGCAACGTACTCTTGCAGTTTCTCTGCCAAAGCACTTTGTCTCACCAGCAGGAGCAAACTGGATCCATGTCTTCTTTAATTTTTTTTTTCCTTCCTCCCATCAGGTTGGGAGGAAGGAAAATATCAGACATATCAAACATATTGGAAATGTCAAGAGGTTAAATTAAATATCTCATAATTTTGAAGGAGTTCAATCCAGCTACCCATCCATAGAAGGCGTGGTTCTTTAATAAACCAGAGATGGAAATGAACAGAGGAAAAGGCCCCTGGGGAGGCTAAAGAAAAGAGGAACTTGGTAAAATGCTTAGTTTCTTGGGAAAAATTATGTTCCTTTTTATCAGCTGTATTCATCCTATTACCAAGGGAGGCCAAAAGTCCCAGCAATGATTTTGGGTCCAGGCTGGGTCTGCGAATGATTAAGGAGAAAAAAGTTTTTTACTCTGTAAGGTGGATACACTTTTCCTGGACAATGTAATGAAAGTCGAGTCTGATCAAACCACACCTTATCTCTCTTCTCCTGCATGAAGAGGACAATAGGCACCACATTACCTCACATCTGAAACCTCACCTCCTGTTGACTAGATCATTGTGGCACTCCATGTCCTAGAGCCAAAATCTGTTCACCATTGAGTATCATGAAATGCTGTACAAAAATATCACTGCTTGCCACATAGAATAGCAATGCTTCTGGTGGATGGTCAGGATCTCTTAACCAGGTCAGCTTCAGGCTGTCTGAGCATCCTTTACCTGAGGCAGGATTATTTTGATTGCAATCTCAGGTTTAGATACCAAACCCTGGTATCAAGGTGCCAGCTGTACACTGGTGATCCAGACTCCTCTGTAGGGCCAGCAGACAGGAGGGACACATCACGGTGCACGGAGCAGGCAGGGCTGGTGAGATGGTGCAGTGACGAGCTCTGGGGAAGGGAACAGGGCAACAGGGATCTCTTGGGGTTTACCAAACACCTCAGATGGGCCAGCTTTTCCCAATTTTTATCCCTCAAGAGCAAAGACTTGGTTCTGGAAGGTTCTTCAAAAGTCTGGAAAGAAACAACACTCACTGGAAATGTCCTTGGAGAAGGTTTTCGGAACAGAAATGAAACACATGAAAAATCTGTACACTAGAGCAGAGAACAGCCGTGTGTGAAATGGAAGCAAATTGAAAAATGAATAGAATAAGGAGCTTGCTGTGCATCAGAATTAAATAAAAATAAATTAAAGGAAAAAAAAAGTTTGAAGGTTTCATTTTTTGCACACCTGGTATGAATATTTTGTTATTCTTGTTTATCTGAACTAGTATTACAGGCAGGACAATGAAAGCTGATAACAAAGTTTTCCCCATTTTTCCTCCAGTCCCTCTTTGACATGAATATAAAGAAGTACAGTACATGACACTGAATACCGACAGAAAGAATTAAAGGTGAGATGTGGAGGTATCAACTCCCATGGCAAGGAAAAGTCAGACAGGGCCAAGGCTTTGTGATTTGCAAAGAGGACTTCAATTCAGGAGTGTGTAATGAGGGTGGTTATTTCTCTAGCCTAGGTTCAGTTAACAGAATCTATTATTTATCAGTTTTGCCAAGTTTGAATACAGATCTGAATTTCCATGCCTGTGTTTTATATGCATGTATAGCTGTATAGCTCTGCAGGGTTTCCAGCCTCCTTTCAGAGGTACACAGGTCCAGTTATTCTCTTCTAAATCATTTGCACATTAGCAGATCAGTCAATTCCTCTGTCTTTTTGGTGATTCACATGCCCAGTTACTTGTTTTGATGCTTGCAACCCTCAGTTATGTGAAAAAGCCTTACATATATTCCATCAGTGACTATGGCTTAAGTATATTCAATCGGGACTCTTCTGGAGTTGTATCTGACCTGCTTTTTGCTTTTAATAAGGAATAATAGGATTTCATTTACTTCATGGCTTGGAGTTCTTTGTCTTCTCTCTTGGATTGCCTAGAACATCTTGGAGGTTTTTATGACAAATACAGTCTTCCACAAAAACTACTCAGATATCCAATAACATTATAAAACATGGTTTCCAGCTAAAAAACTTCCCCTCGCCATATTATATACAAAGCTTATGTTTCTTGGACACCAATTTTATCTTCGATGCAAATTTTTCACATTAGCAGTATTTAAAGTTATGTTTAATGATATTGTTAATCTCAGCAGTTAAGGCAATGACTAATCACATAAAGCTATGAAAACTGACTGGATAACTAGGGAAGAGAACAAGTTTACAGAAAAAAAATTGTGTCTCAGTCCTAAAAGAAATAATTTGTTGTGTTTTCCTTCCTCATCTAAGATCTGGCAATTTCAAAACTCATGCAGTATCTTGGCATAATTTGATGTCTTCACTTAAAAGAGACCTGGGATTAATGGGCAAAAATAAACCCCTAAAATGAAATAAATTGTTGAAATCCTGTAGTGAGCATTTCCCCCTTCATGTCCACGCTGAAGCTCTTGGCAGACCAGCAGAGAAAGGAGTGATGCATTCAAACTAGAAGAAACCTCTCTGTAGCAGAAACAAGTGTGAGTCCTGCCATTTCCACAATCATGCTAATAAATCAAGGCATTTTTTATTGGTGCTTTAGCACGATGTATTGTTTATATTTTGGTGTGCTACGCTTTTAAATACCAAGTTCTTTTGGGATATGATCCCTTTTCTCACTGTGTTTGTTCAGCACCAACCACACTTTATGAAATTAGCAAAAGCACAGGCTTAGGAAGGAAGAGATATACTCATAGTATACTCAGTAAGACTGGGCCAGGATTTTTTTTTGCCCCATTTTGTTTTAAGAAAGGATCAGGCCCACGAGAGCGCTGTTTGGTCTGGCAGCACAATTGCATGGTTACTTATTCTTTAATGGAGATGTCCATTTCTATTACTACTCAATCACTTCAACTGCCTCTCACAGAAAAATCCAATATAACTGAGCAGAGAATGATAACTTGTCTAAGGCATTTTTAAGCCAACCCAAAGGAATATACAGCAGAGATAAAATGTTACACTGAAAATGTATATGTTGGTTTTAAAATGTTTTAACAAGACAAAACTGGATTTTAAGATCTATATGTGTTGGGGTTTTGATTTAAATTATTTTTTTAAAAAGATCCTTTCTGTGGGAGTGTATCATATCTCACTATAATCCATCTGGTCTCAGCCCTGTTAAATACCGTAGGGCTTTGCCGTGAGGGTGCAGCAGCCAAGCAGTGAGTGTCTATCTCCTAAAATCATCCGAGCCTCTTGCCTAACAGGCCATTAAAAGGACAGACACACAGAGACACACACACACACGCAACTGCCACGCACGGCAGAGCCCCCGTCCCCCACCTTCTCTCCCCAAAGCCAGCATGTGTGACCTCTGCAGCACACCCTGCTTCTGTGGCTCAGGGCGAGGAACCTGAGTCCTCTGCCAGCCCGGGCGGGCGCTGGAGCCGCTGTCGCTGCTGCCTGGCTGGGCAGCAGGCGAGCAAGGATCCCGAATCCTCCTTCTGCCTCGGTGTTTTCTTACACAGATCAGATCTCCTCCCTACCTCTGCCCCTGACAAAAACATTTGAAGCATTTACCTTGCACCTGCAGAATTCAAAGGATATTTGCTTGAACAAGGTTTTAGCTTTGTCGACAGGCTCAGAGCTAAGTTTGCTTTTTTAAGCAAAGAGTTTAAGAAGGCATCTTAATTTTCTGTACATTCTGCAGAAAACTATCTAGACTTCAGAAACATCTTTATTTACCTGAAGTGAGTTAATATATTTTGTTTATTATTCTGTGTGTATGTATGTCAGTAACTGCTAATAATACCACTTCAAGCACACCATCAATTCAAAGATTTACCTGGGATATCTCTTTGCAATTACAAATATGGGCTTCTTTGAAATAGAACAATTTCCAAATTATCTTAACAAAAGTTCCCATAAGGAAAAATATTTCAAAAGGGAAAAAAAGAGAGGGGATATTGTTTCAGAATTCAGAAGAGAAGCTAATTCCTAAAAAAAAACCAAAAAACAAACAACACCCTGAAATGTTTGATTAAGTTTTTTATTAATTATTATTACTATTGTTATAAGGGATAAACTGGTTTTGGCAGGCTCTACTTGAGACATAAAAGCCTTTACATTTTACACATCCCAATCAACAGCTTGAACACTCGCAACGCTTGATTTTTAAGCCACTCTCATTGTTCTTGTGGGAGGATAAGAACAGGACATATGCTTTATTTTTTCTCAAAGAAGAGAGAGAGGGAAATAGTTCCTTTTTGACCTCCAAATATGTTAAACATAATTCAGCATGATCTACAATTTCAGTCCAAAATAGTTGGATGCTTCGGGTCAGAACACAAAATCTTTCACAGAACAGTGGGAGTTCTGCACAAATGGTTCTCTTTGTGGCCCTTCATCCCCAGTGATTCCACTGAAAGAATACTCACTCACCCTCCCTGATTGCCCTTAATTAAATCTATACTGTCTGTATAGATTGTAGAAAACTCACCCTATTAGTGAGTAATGCCTTAGTAAAGTGTCATCCTTAAAATGTCCTGGCATTTCAGATTCTGAAATTCAGCCAAAGCAGGACAAGATCCTAGGACCTGTAAGTGCCAGTATCTCAAGTTTTAATTGATCCTTAATTTCAAAAAGTACAGAATTGAAAGCTAGATTATTTTTAAAATGTACCTGATTGGATCCTAGATATGTCTATCACCTTTCCTTTCTCTTTCTGTGGACTGATAAGGTTTTATCTTCTGCCTAAATATCAGCATTTGAGTACTGGGTTTTACTGCTAATCTGGAGGTACTAGAATTGGATAAGGGATGTGCAACCTTTGCAAAAACTCTGTTCAATTTACCTCACCCTGGAGCATGTCAGAGGCAAGTGACTCACACAGAGCCGCTCAGTGCCCAGCTCCATCCACCTCTGCTTCCAGTAAACATAGACATTCTTCTTCCTGGAGCTTTGCAGTGCCCACAGTGTCTGTGGTAGCTGTGCTCAGGAAGGTTAGTAACTTGAGAAAATTTTCCATATATCACCTTCGAGGCCAAGAGTTCAGAGGACAACTGCAGAATTAGGTCTGGAGCACAAGCTGGACACCTCCTCTGTTGTACAGATATGTGTCTCCCGTCTTCAGCAACTGGCAGAGCTGGAGGTCTGCTCAGGTCTGTCAGCACAAGTTGAAACAGATGATGATGAAGATAAGCAGAGTGACAGTGATTGTTGGCTTCTCCTTGTTGGAAATGATCTGTCTGTTCTCCCTCATGGCTTGGCTGTATTCTGGTATTTAGTCATGGTACATAGGATCCCATGGTTGTGATTCTTTTGAGCACCTCAGTCTTCTTGTGTTTCAATTTCCTATTGCATTGCAAGAAGCAGATGTATAGTAAACTAGGGAACGAATATTTTGTCAGACACTCAGCAATAAAAATAAGGAGTTTCAAGAATTTTGGGTTTGCTTTCGAATCCAGGTGAGCACTGAAGGTGACACTGTGGATTTTCTTTTGTCTAATAAGATTTGAGACGTATTTAAGCTTTTCTCTGAGAAAGGATTCAAAACAATCTCTGTCCACTGCCAGCTGACTATTTTGACAAGCCTTAGAGAAAGCCAATATTTTTGAAACTCTATCCTTATCAAATTTAGTTGAAATTAACCATTCAATTCAAACCTGATGAGAAGAGCAGGGAAAGGATGGGAAGCCTCCAATAGAAAGTCAGTTTTTAAAACTGTCAAATGGCATCACAATGTGATGCTATTTGTGCTGCTACAAAAGACTGTTAAAAAATGCAAAAACCTGTTATTTCTTATCAAGTGCATCAGTGAAGAGTGGCCAATGGTTATGCTGCCCAGCACCACACTGGGGTTGACATATCTCAAAGAAAGGCAATTTTAGGAGTGTCTGTACAGTGCTACAGGGGGAAGTAAATGGGATCTGAAATCTATGTGGTTGTTTCTCATAGCCTTGTTTCATGACATGTCTGTAATAGTTGGTGCTCCCTGTCCAAGATAACAAGATACAGTTACTCCTACACAGGGAGGAAAAAGAAACCTGGTTTCCTGTGCTGGCAAAAGTTATGTTGATATCCTTTGTAGAAAAGGTGTAGTATACAGCTATAATTTCAGGAAATGAAATTACAGTCTATGGACCTTTTTTGTAGGTACTTCATCACAGTCATACTCCAAATTGCCAAAAAATCAATTATTTTCCAAGAGAATACAACTTCTTGCTCTCTGCATTGACCACAAATATAAGTTGATCTTTGACAGTGATATTTTATCCAAAGGAGAGAGATGTAGACATCAAACAGAATCTAACACAATACTATACTTTTGAGTCCTTTTTAAAAAAAAAAAAATTATTATTTTTTAAAAGGACAATTTACCAGAGAGTGCCTCAAGTTTCCCTTTGCACCATTTTTCAGAAAGCCAAGTTTCCCAATGGGTGCGTTAATCATGTGTTTTACACGCTGTCATATCACATAACATTTTGAGTTTGACTTAACCTGGTGTGATATGTCACAATCCTACAGTATGTGTGCCCCAGGGAACTTTAAATCAGTTTGCTGAAAAACACAATTAAGACCCACAGTGAATTGAGTTTTCGTTAAAACTGTGCACACACTCAAACCCAAGTATTTTTCTCTAAGAAAGACCACATATTGCCTGTGAAAATATTGGTATCCCATAAAGCCTTTAAAATTTTCAAAGAAAATTAAAAAGAATCTTTTCCAATTTCTAGATTGTCTAATAAAATTACTTGTATGTTGTGTAATTTAATAAGTGTAAGTATTCTTCCCATCTATAGGAGTTACACTGGGGTTTTTTTGTGCAGCTGCAAAACAATATCAAAAGTAGCGCTGGAATATTTATTTAGCTTGCTTTATCCTGCCCTGATGTTCTGATCATGGTATACTTGAGAAAAACCTATGAGCATATACTTAAAAAATAAAACCTGTAAGTCAGGAAGGTTTTGAGAGGAACTGAAGGAAATACTTATAATAAACAGCATCTTCCAATTCTTACTTTCTAAAAGTTATGTATTACACTTATTTTTTAGCTGATCAGGAAGTTCCTCACCATGGTTTTGTGTAGTCAGACTTCAATGGGCTGATACTGTCTTGTGGGTTGTTTGATTGACCTTCATGGATTGCTTTGGCTTGTGTCTAAAATGAATGTGTTTTCTCCCAAAACTATTTCAAAATCATCTGCAGATCTGAACTCTTTATTTCAATACATAAATTGGGCAGCAGTAATATGTCATTAAAGGAATTTGATCATTCCAAACATTATTACCTATTTTACAAGGTAGTCATAAATTGCTTTTTCATACTATTTATCCTGCTGTGGTTTGGATCTCTAATGATGCTTCTCACATTTTTATTTTCTATCATATGTTGCTGATGTATGATTGACAATATACTTAAACAGGTTAAGAGCTTTTCATTGCCTGTGGAAATTGTAGTTTTAAACACAAGGTGCTACTCTAACCAGAAAGAGACAGATCTTTGTGTCCAAATTAATTTTACTGGGGTACCTATTTTTTATATGAAATGAGATATATGATGGTGTGCAACAGTAATAATGAAAAAAGACTAACAAGACAACATACTGCCTAAGCATGTGGCCAGGTTTAACAGTATGTATTTTGACACACATGTAAATACAGGCAGAAGAAGACAAACACGTCTTTTTCACTGTATATGATAGATAGATAAATTCTAAGGGGAAATGACACATTTTGTTATTCATTAACATCCAGTGATCCTTTCATGCAACACCCTGGAGGCTGAATGCAGTGACAGCATAAAAAGGTATACACCCACCAGTACTTGGCAACAGGCATCAAGCAGTTTGCTGGAAAAGAGCTGGCATATATTCCTTGATAATATGTCTCATAGGTTTGTTGGATGGCAGTACACTGAAGTGTCTGACCAGTAAATGACATACCAAAATGCTGACATTGAACCATGTGTGCCTGTTTCCAGTCACACAAGTTTTCCCCAACTTCTATTCATTTTCTGCTTGGAATGGTTGAAGTCCATGCTGACAGCAAGCTGAGACTAAGCAAAGTGCAAATTCGTTTCATATGTGTTATCAAAGACAAAAATACCATTTTGCAAAGTAAGTGTGGACCAGAGAATTGCATTACACTCTTACAAATGAGATTAGACCTTATTGAAAATTATAGGCATGACAATTGCTTTTTATTTGATAAATAAAGAGTATAAATATAAAAATAGTGAAACCTCAACTGTAGAACCAGACCTCTGCCTCCAAACAAAACACCTTGTTTGTGCAATGAAAAGGTACAGGAGGGTGAAATGTCTTTGTCATGTTCCTTTGTGAGAGTTTGTGTCCTTGGCTGTGAAGAAACAGATGTGTGCAAAGACAAACATAGAGAGATACTAATTGCATGTGCAGGCAAAAGTTGCTGTAATAGAGCATTTAGATCACATTTTAGCCAAAAAGTGTTCCAGTTAGGAATGAAGAAGTTTTTCTATCCAAATATTTTAAGAGAGCTGGGATTTCATGCAGTCCTTGTAACTAAACAGGTAATGAAACTTTTGATAAAGATGTTAAAAATAATAAAAAAATAAAAAGGAAAACACAGATTGGTATAGAAAGTTTTATACCATAGTGTTAAGGCAAGTGTTCTTATTTAACTCTTCCCAAAACGTGGCCATAATTCTTAATATCTGAGAACCATTTCTGCAGAATATTATTAAAGCAAATATCTTTATGGAAGAAGGCAGAGTTGTCAAAGCACAGCACCTGTAAGGAAGAATATTAGGATGTTAACAGAAAAAATCAGATGGGAAAGACCTATAGTGAATCTTACAAGGGAACACAGAGAACTGAACTTGAGATACATCATATTTATAAACCACTACTACATTATTTGATTCTTCATGAAGATATAACTCAAAGTTTTGCAAGTGCAGCTTTCTAGAATTCAGAAAAGGCACTAACTCACATCTGAACTGGTCGCTAGTCTCTGGGGTTTGTAATGGGAGGGAATTATAAGGATAATGAAAAAAATCACCATGTTTTTGCTGTAAAAAAAGTTAAACCTTGCTTATAAAATGCTATCAAACTTATTTCAGGAATACTACTAGCAGATATTTAATTTCTGTGCCTTTTGTCGTCAAAATGTTCAATGCTACCCTTCATTTCTGTTTACTCACTGCTCTAAGTGCCATTGACTGAAAACCAACTTTGGAACTGACATTGGTTTTGTGTGCAGAAGAATTTGCTTACATTCATGTGCAAACCTGTAAAGAAGCCTTTTGTAAATGTAAAAGAAAGTTGCCTTAGTTTACTTCATGGCACAGGCACTTTGAGCTAAAAACCTCAGCTTGTCACACTGCAGCCTGACTCTGAAATGGCTGTCCTGAAAGTTTACCTGAATGGCCTCTTTGCAGGCAAACTTCTTTTCTTTCTTGCCTGTAGTATGTAGATACCTCTTCCTGTAGGAAGTGACATTCTGCTTAGCACTTCAATAATGAAGTGCTCTGCCCTTTCGAAGCCATGCTTTCTGGTCGAAATTTGCTTTCCCTTGCATGTTACATGCAAAAGGACATTGGAAGGGATTGATGAGCCCAACCATTTTCAGTCACAAGTGACATCATTTGGGGGTAATATTTAGAAGATTATTAACATCTGCTTTTTAAAATATGGTTAGTAGCAACCCCTCCAGCCTACTTCAGCCATATGGGATGCTTTGTATGCACAGATAGGCACTGTACACTGAAAAAGAAGCAGTGAGAAGAAATGTTTCCTTCAAATAACACAGATGAAAAGATGAAATAAAATATGTCTTTCTTATTTGGTCAGAAAAAGAAAATGCAAAACCATAATGCTGAACAAAGTTTATTTTTTAATTAAAACCTTTACCTTATGGCTGCTATTAATAAATATTTTTTATTCCTGCAGTGTTTCTGTTTTGTGTAAAAGGACTTATTGCTCAACAAGACCATCACAGTAAGAAAAAAACATCCTAATTTTAAGCAGAGCATTCTGGTTATTTGCATTTTGGTTATCAGCAAGCTATTGTTTACAATTGTGAAAGAAAAAGACTGACTAAGTGCTTCAGGAAGGCAGAAGCTTTAGCCATCAAAACCCCTCAGCACCCCATTCTGTTCTCACTTCTTAGACAGCAAGCTCCCTGTAATTCCACTTATTCTCAAAAGAAAAAATGAATGTGTTTACCCCTTTGGGACATTGGAAACAGAATGAAATCTCATCTCTTTTAAATGATAATGCAAATGATTGCTTTCATATATTTATGCTGAGGAGAGGTATTTGTTAAAAAAAAAAAATTAAGAAAATTGGTGAGCTCTTGGACCAGAAATTAGGGTAAGAGAAGGAAGGAAAGCAGAATATTTGGTCATTTAGAAATGCTTTTTGTAAATGTTTCTTTCCCATTTCAGCAATTTGAAGGGATAGTGATAAAAGGACGCAGTTTCCTCTTGTGTGTGGAATATGGATTGCCAACTTCCACAGGTCAAAGCAGAAGGTTTAGGGTTTCCAAATGAGCCTTAAAATCTGTAAATTGCTTTCGTTGCAGCACAAGTTTTTACATTAGCTGTCTTTCTTCTTTACTTCTGTCTAGTCTGTACAGATTCCTGAATATTTTTGGCATAGATCATTATGAAAATTATCTTTTTTTTCCTGCATTCATGTCTAAACCAGTCATATCATATCTATTATATGGAGAAGAGAATCTTGAAAGTTTTCTTAAACAAGTTTTGAATATGGTCCCATGCACTCAAACCTAATCTCTTCCATATCCTTAATTTCTTTTGCATTTTACTGCTAGGTTGTAACTAAAGAGTCTGCTCTGTGAACACTTATTACAGTTTTGATAAATTGACAGCTATTATATATGCTAAAAAATGGGTGCATTTCTAAAACATCTGGTCAGAAGAGGTCAGGACTGGCCTCTTCCTCTTCTTGCAAAAACAGTTGGGGCTGATGCAGTGGTAAGCATTAGGGCTCCCAGGGGAGCGTTACTTTACCTGATGTACTGGCCGGATGGCACGCTTCGCTTCCACAACACCTGCTTGCAGATTCCTCCCTGCCACTCAAACCCGAGCCAGCAGAGCATGGGAAATTTGGAACAGGGATAAAAGCACACACAGAATAACTTGGGAGAGGATGGCACAGTGAAGAGGACTAGGGCGCTCAGAAAAGCATAGACATACAGTGAGACAAGAAAGAGAGAAATGTCCAGCGTTGAAAAGATACATGTTGTCTAGCTAATTGTGACAGACAATTATCCTTTTGTCCTACAAGAACTACGTGTGCTATTGATTTTTTTTTTGTCTGGGATTACACCAGGGCACCACATCCTTGACCCAGAAAGAACACCTTTCTCTTCTTAAGAAGTTTTCTGGCGTTTTCCCTTGCTACTTTGTCAGAATGGATAATTTTATACTTTGTAAACCTTAGGGAGACTTGAGAAAGGTCAGGCAGTTTTGGATTCAGGGTGTAGATGTCCAACCTAGCAATGCAAATAATCACCTTTGCAGACCACTAGCTCTGCCTGTTTGAGGTGGTGATATTGCTTGCAGAAACTCATTCATTTGCTGTAGAGTGACAGCTCTCAACTTCCTGTCTCATCCTGAGATGGTAGTGAAAGTGGTCTAATGGCAATAGTTCTCTCTCCTTACTGCACAGGAAAAAAATAATAAAAAAAGATCAGCTGTGAAGGAAAATTAGTCTCACACCAACTTATTCTCTAAAACATCAGTAGGGTAGAGAGCTTGTAATTAGCATTTCTTGTTGGACAGGAAGAGAAATGGTATAGAGTGACCTGTATATTTCTGCTAGACCACTGTCACTCAAAATACCTATATTTTTACCAACCCATGGACTTCTTGTGAGCAGAAGAGCACTCTGTGAACATCATGAGAGTGAGGTGTCATTTTCAAATTCTTTCACATCAGGTGGTTTTGGGAACTATAAGGTATTTTAAAATGTTGGAATTTTTAAATTTTCTTTTTACTTCTTTGTATTTTTGTTTTGTTATTCCTTATCAGGAACCCCAGGGTAATTAAGTCATTTTCATTGCCAAAAGAGGTACAACATTAAAAGCTCATTTAAAATTATTTTTTACAGGGCAAAATTTATTGTGGTGGAACAGAAGCAATGGCACAGGATGAGGACAGACACAGCTGTATTATGACTAGGACATGGTCTTGTTTCCTGCTTCATTTTCTCTGAGGAACTTGCTATTCTGCTAAGCTCCTCTTTGCATGCCGTCACCTAAAAAGGCAGACTGGGAGAAGGACTCAAATGCTGCACCAACAAGAGGAAACTCTGGGATCTACTTGTGGCAGGTCAGTAGATGATGGTGTGAGGTTGAGTGGCTGGTTCCTATTTTTGTTCAGGGGATGACACAGTTTGATTCTACCTATGGTGTTTCAAATAAGGATTCAGAAAGAGTGAAAAGATTTTTAGCAACTTAAATTGACAATGCATTGTGAGGGAGTTTATTTACCATGTCTTTAACTTCCAATCCTGGATTGAGTGGATCAGTATGCAGTTACTGGCACTGCAGTAGGTTTCTGCATTCTGCTCTTGGCCCTTACAATCAGCTTCATGCTGTACATCAGGAGCTGCTAGTGGCAGCTGACATCTTCACTAGAACAAAGGCAGGCAATGTGAGCCTTTAATCTTCATTAAATTTCATTCAGCAGACTGGGGATTGTGTCTCATTGTTTATCATTTTCATGTAGAAGTTGTAGTTGCCTGAGTAACTTTTGGCAGACTACTGGTGAAGAAAGGTTTCCTCAGATTATTTCCTCCATGAAGATAAGGGTGTTATCTATGAGACCTAAATTTGGACTCTGAATTGAAGGAACATTTAAGCATTCTCACAAATACCAAATAAGCCTCATGTGGTTCTCTAGAGCAAAGTAGATACATGTACATACTCATCCATTTACACACTAATCCATAAAATCTAGGTACAAACTAAAATTTATCCTTTTCTCAGGTTTGTGAATACTGAAAATAAACAGGATCAAGTCACACTGTCAAGGTCTGTATTAAGGTGTTCACAGAGTTTGGATTTCAGATTCATTCCTTTAGGTTGTATCCACACTAATACCAATCACAAGAATTGTTGAGCTGCAGGACGCAAAGAGACATCATTCCTTGTGAGTGAATGAAAGAAATTCTACCTGACACAACTTAAAAGAGCTGTAACCAACAAACTCATTTTATTTTTGGCCTTTCCAGATGTTAGTTATGAAATATAACACGAATCAACTACTATTCAACAATCACTTGCATTTTTCTGATAAAATATAAGATTTCCTTAATGGTATCAAATCCAATGCTTCTTAATGAAGCTTAGTTTTGGAACTACATACATTACTAAAGACCTTTATGACTGTACTGTTGATTGCTTTATAAACCTATTGCCCATTCAGAATTAAAGCAATTTCATAAAAGACAAATAAGGGTATAAATTAAATATTAGGAGGTCTGAATAGGAAATAGCTATTTATACAGAACAGCTTTTGTTCTCTTGTTCAATCATGGTTGCTTAATTTTGTCAGCACATTCTGGTGGCACTTTGATTTACTGCTTTTGAAGTCAACAGCACCACCTTTACAGTATATCATTGAGGTCTGTAAACTGTTAGGTCCAGAGAGATTGGACAGTTTATTTTCCACATATCCCTGACATGTCAACCATGTGCATCAGTACGACATAAAGACTGAGCACCCACAGACTTATAACAGTGTCAAACCTTGTCTTTTGCCAGCTAGTGCAGCTAGCATTATGTTTGTTACTGAGAAAATGTCCACGTGGAAAACAGCCTGGCCCAAATTTGCTTCAATTTCTACCCTTTTCTACAGTATTTATGTTAATTTGCTTTCCTGGAGATGATCCAAGTCACTCTTCGTGATGTTCTACATCTCACTGGGGTTATGGATTCAGTTTGACAAAAAATTCTACATAAAAAAAATAAAATTAAACAAACAAACAAACAAAACTGCAAAGAGAGGATAGGCAGAGACCAAACCTACAGGCAAATGTAAGACTTATAAAGAGGTATGTTAGTCTGTGAACATCCAGAGGGTCAGCTGCTCCACAGTACATGCTTGTGCTCACACTGACATCCCAGTGCAATGCTACCTGATGTGTGCTGGAGAACAAGTGGACAGATACTTCTGATAGTTGTGATGCAAGTTCTCCCCCTACCTTACCTCATGAAAACTTGTCAAGAGGAAATAAAACAATAGAAGGGGAAATTTTCCCTGAATTCTGCTGCAGAGACTCTACACAGCCAGAGTTCATCCAAGATGTCTAATATGCAAGTAAATTTGCCAGTAAGGCAGCTAGAAAGGTGCTCAGACTCATGGAAAACTGAGGTACTGGATGGCTTTTATACTATTCTGAGTCCTATCACTTTAATGAACAGCTTGTAATCTTTGTAGTACATAGCTAATAGATATTTAGTGGTAAGTGAAGTTGAATATAAGCCCACATCTGTGCTGACATTAAAAAACAAACAAACAAACAAAAAAAAACACACAAAAGGATGGTAAATTTTAAATAACATTTTAAAAATCCAATGTAAAGAAATCAAAATAGGTGTAATACATTTAGTCCATTACAAACTGTATGGAACGTTTTTGGTTTTAATTTTTTAATATCTCCAGACACCTGCCTTAAAAACAGACTCTCTTCTAAAATAGCCCCTATTATATTTTTTCACATTCAAATTTTTTTCATCAGTACCTGATAGATTTCAAGCCAGAGGTCAAAAAAAAATAAAGACATTTTTAAAGATGGATGAAATTGCAACTGAAAAATATCTTCAAAAAAGAGCACCTTCCTCAAAACATGCTTCTCTCTTGACTCTGCCTTCAAAAACCAAAATAAGAGACAGAAAGTCTGCAAGTCTTTGACAGCATTCAAGTAAAAATCTGAAATTTAGGCCATTTTCAAGTTCACTTCTGTGCTCAAAATCCTCTGTCTTAACTGAATGTAAATCCAATTGCAGTGACTACCTTCTCCTCCTCTGTCACTTGCTACTGTTCTGTGGTATCTAAGTCAGGCAGTTTGTGAATTAATTATGAGGGGGTGTGTATTTTTTTTTTCTGAAGAACAGTGAAACTAAAATTTCTCATTTCAAGTCTGCCAGTGTCATTACGTGCATATTCTTCATTCCTTTCCAATCAGATTGGAACCTTGCTATTATTTTCTAAGTCCAGATTTGCTATTCATTCAGCAACATAGTCTCTGGCCGTGTACAGAACAAAATCACTGATCTTTCTGGATTTTTTTTTTAATAATGTAATTTTAAGTGCTTTAGACACTAATTGCACAGCAATGGCAGCCATTGCCTAGCTGGATTGGCTTAAAAGCTTCATGCAAAATGCTGATTTGCAAATTAACTTGCCTTGGCAACCAGGAGAGATGTCAATTTGAAACTAAGTGGCAGTATATCATTTCACCTCAAAAGGCCAGGGTTGGTTGAAAAGTGATACACACATTCTCATGATGAAGGATTTGTTATGCTATTGACCATTGACATAAGTAAGTAAGAAACCATTATCCCGAGGACAAAAATAAAAATAAATCAAAGCTCACTTTCCAGCTGTCTATAAGGAGAAGAACTTGCTATTGATGTAATTTTTGGCTAAAATTACTTAGATATGTGCCAGCTGCTTTGTCAAAAGCAAGGGTCTGCTTGCTGAATGCTGAAGGCACTATGGCTACTTGTCCAACCAGTGATAAAATCCAAACTGAAGCCTTTTTAAGGCTCTCCTAACATATAAGAACACAAAAAAAAAAAAAAAGAGAAAAAAAAAAGAAAAAATACACACATGAACAAATCTACACCCTGTTAATTCCTTTACAAAAAAAGTCTGTTTGCAAACATGGATCTTTGAGGTACTTATGAGGTGTTGCATGAATTTAGGGTCAGAAATAAATGAATTGCCCCATGAAACTAAGAGTTCATGGTGGTTGGATTGAAACCGAATTACATGATCATGATTTGGATGGGGCTGTGCAGTGAGTGACAAACAGCAGTACTATTTGCATCACCATGTATCATCTCACAATGAAGCTATGGTGAAAAGGCTCTTTGTTCTGGGAACCCAGCCCAGACAGAGGAAATTGTGGGGAGAAGAGATGAAACTTCTCTTGCTTTGTCTATCCTCAAAGCTTGTCAACTCAGAGGTTGCTGTGTGCAAGCCCTGGCTCCTCCAGGGAAGGGAGGTGGCTGACAGAGATGTGGAGCTCAGGCCAGCCTCTTTGCCTGTAGCATTTAGTTCCTATATATCCTCTCAATCTCGTTCTTCCAGGGCAAACCAATATTGCAACACCAACAGCCGTGCTTGGCCCTTCAGGATGATCAACAAAGTAACAGGATGGGCAGAGTGCCCCTGTGTGACTGGGAGTCCCTAGGGATGTCCAGGCACCTTGGGGCCCCTGGCAAGCTGCGCAGGATGAATCCCAGTGGAGTACACCCCCCTGCAGACCTGACAGGGGGCGGGAACACAGCCTCAGCTCGGGAGTGGCGATTATTGAATACCCCCATGTTGGACAGGAGAAGTTTATCTCAGCCCTTTCAGCTCTGAAAGCTACATTCGTAATTCATCTGAATGGAAATATTTTGGAGAATGAGAAGGAGCAAAATAGACTTCTTGGCTTTGCTTACAACCCTGTAGTTTAACAGTGGCCTTGGACACAAAAGGCCCAGGATTATGTTCCTCCTCTAGCTAAGTCTGAGTAATCACATCTACAAATCAGTGGTGAAAATGAGTAATTTTTGATTCAAGTTGGGAAAAGACTTCAGTCTGGGTCTTTTAGTGTCCCTGGCTGTTACATCATTTTCTCCAGGAAAAGAAACAAAAGCAAACCAAACAAAACTAGACACGAAGACATGAAGTCTTGAAAATTAATGTAGCATGGAATTATTGTCCTCCAGTCAGCTTTAATTGCTAGTGCAACAATTGATGATTAGAATTCAAAAATTCATATCCCACATGTATTCCTCAATTTTTGTTTATAATTTGTCATCCCAGCAGATCCTCCTTACAGTAAGTTTATTTATCAGAGTGTTCATGGAAAGTAGAGCCCAAAGGGGATGTAAATCCAAAGTAAGTGAATTTGTTTAAATATTTAAATCAACATTTGTGTGATGTATTATCGTAGCTCCAGTCAGCATTCTGGAGTAAAGAGGGATGAAAAATAATTTTCAGAAGAATTTTTTAAAGATGGAAATTAATTATAATTCATATGCCTAAACTGTACTATGTAAAGAATGATTCTTTTTTCTGTTTTGAGTCAGGAAATTTGTAAACATCTATTACAAAGAAGTATTTACATCATTAAAAAATATGTTTAAAATTCAGTAACTAAAATTTTAACATCTAGTCAAACCTGAAAAGTATTTCTAAGCTTTCATTTTTTTAATGCAATGCAGCCAGTTCTATTTTGGACTTTTAGTTTGTTAAAAAATGCTAAATTAACTTGAATATTTTCCAAATATATTGAAACATGACACTAATCTAATAAAATTTAATTATAAAATCTGTGCTAATGCATTTTCATAAAGTTCTTTTCATCCAGAAAGGAAAGTTTATGCGCTCTTGTAAGTGGACTAGCACAGTTGCTTAGTATCTCAATGTTGCCTTTCAGTTTTGAAAAAGAAAATGAGATATTTTTAACTGTACTAAAAAGCCTGTGAAGTGGGAGGGGAATTTTGGGAGGGTAACTGTAAAACTCCGTGCTCACCCCGAATGTATTTTTGTGCAGCTGCACAGTTTTCTGTTATGAATTATTTTAGCCATGTTCGCTGCTTACCTGTCTTCAACACAGCAGGAAACAAAGTCATCTGTGTCTGCTGCAGTTATTTCAATTCTTTTCTTATTAAATGTGTGTTTCAAATGACTGGCACCACAGATTACATTCCCAGTAGACTCTTAGACTTTTGCTTAAATTCATGTAGATCAAGAGTTATCCTAAAATCAGCAAGACATTCTCATTATGTAAAGTTAAGCATACATTCAAGTGTTTGTATTATCAGGGATAATCCATAAAATTGAGAAGGAAATAGAATACACAAATATACAACATTTTTATAGGAACCTGTAACTGTATAAACTTATAATGAATGGTTATTTTAAACATTAATCATGTATGTGTATGTATCATACATATTTGTATTAAATTTAACTTCCTCAGATTTTTAAATTGGCATCATCAGTGCTTAATACATGCCAGAAATAATTATATAACTTATTTTTCTTCTCAAAAGTGGGTTGCAGTAATACCTGTTGCAAGGAGATGTGATTAACATTGTTTGGGCCCTGTGGCATTATATTTTTTATTTATTTATTTCTGAGAGAATCCCTAATCCCTGCTTAATTTTATGAACTGTCAAAATGATTCTAAATATCTCTCTGGTTTGCATTTTCACCTCAGGACAGGAGTCCAGAGGTACAGATTTGTTGTACAACAGTGGACTTCAGGCAATTTTCATCTTTTAATGCCTACAGCATCCAAGGTTGAATTTGCAATAATCACCAGATTATCTCTAAAGGATCTTCCTGTTACACTTGCAAATAGTTCTGCAGGAAAATGCAAAAGATATAGAAGAAAAATAATTGATTAGATGCAGGAGATCATTTTGTCACATAATCCCAGATGGAAAAGAAAACAAATGTGGATTTCTTTTTTTTTTAATGACAGCTGAAAGATACTATGGGAAACATACTTGCTATTCTAGTTAAGTCATATGCTGGTCTCAGTGCTCTGGTTAGATCTTAAAATGCCTAAGAAAATAATGCTAGCTAGAATTTTATTTTAGAATGGGAATGATTGTTCAAGTGGTGTACACAATCATGACAGCTAGCAAAGTAATATGCCTACACTGTTATTGATATGGCAGGTATAAGGAAAAAAAGATGTGGATATAAATTAACTATAGGTGAGATTCTTATGATTTTTAAAAGCATGTGATTATACTTCCATTATATTTTAGGGAGCTATGAACTAATCGGGTGAAATTTAAAGTGAGAAAGGGAAACAGAATATGGTAACAGATTCCACATAGTAATTATGTATATGAAAGTCAGGTGATGGAAACCATAAAGATTTAATAAATGTTGATAAATAATTTACTTTCATTACCAATATCATAACTGAAATCTAATTCAGGTATAATTTGTGAGCTGTTAAAATTTTCTGTAGTTTGTATTTTACTAAGAGATTGAACCTTATTTCTTTCTCAGAGCTGGAATGTGATTCTAATTTTGTTCATATTATGATAAATGAATTTGAATTTCACTTATGACATCCATTGAAATTCACACCAAAATAATTAATCAAATCAAGGAAGAGGAACTGAAAAAAAGTTTGGGGTGTGCCTTTGATTTGAAATGGTTTTTTTTCCTTTATGCACTGTTTAATCTCACATAGATTTTAACATTTTAAAAACAAGGTGAGGTATTCTTTGGTGGTCCAGGCCAGAGTATGGATGGCACTTTGCTTGCTAGTACAGAAGCTTTAATATGTGAAAATGGGACATGGAAAACCACACATATATGTCGTTAAGGGGAGCAAGAAGAGATGGCTCTGAGGGCATGTCAAGAGGCAAAAAAAATTGATCAGAGTTTCTGTGTCTGGACAATGCATCTGAAGGCAAGGCAGTGTCTGGTGCAGAAGGAAATTGAGAGTTGAATTACATGATTAAAGGATTAGTACACAGGAATGATGAAATAGAAAACAATAAAGATTTATTTCCTATTTTTCCTATGTCTAAGGGAGTCAAGCTTCAGATGGGATAATAGAAAATAATCCAGAGGGATAATACCTGTCTACTGCCCAGAAAATACAGCATTTATTAGTGTAAACTAACATATCATACTGAAGTCACCCTGGATACCCTGTGTCTTGAAGCACAGGTTGGGCAACCTGGAAGAAAAGTATTCAGTCTCTCTCTTGTAGCGATTTCTTGTTTCTTAGAAATGCAGGCTGTCCCATGCATCTTCATCTGTACTTGAAGAGAAAAGAACAACATTTCTCTTTGAGGTCCACCCAAAGCAGCATGAAAGAGACCGAAACTTGGGGACCTGGGAAATAATTAAAACAGAGCCAGCAGTGGAAGGGTAGAACATGAAATCTGTCCCATGCATCACACATATCTACTCTCATCCTTCTGCTGAGGACAAATATCATAAACTTAGGAAATTCTAGCCCCATTTATTGCAGAAGACTGAAAAAAAAAATTTCTCTTGTAAGTAGTTAGCAATGTTAAAAATGAAACTCAAAAAAAACCAAAAACAAAACAACCCAACAAAACAAAAGCAAAAACCAAACCAGGATATTGAAACTGCATCTACTTTCTATTTATGTGTTTTGATGAATGTAGGAGAAAGCATTTTGGAAATTTTAAATTGGGAAGCCAGGTGATCAAATTATCTTCTTTGTCCAGATATATGGAGACATTAGGTAGTCATCAAATATTGATGATGCATTAAAGGTCTAAGACTAAGGCAGAGCTGTCCATTTGTTTGTTTTGTTTGGCCAATATGTTAAGTAGAATAACTTATGAGAAATTATAGAATTCATCCCTTCTATTCCTTTTGTTAACAGGTTAGCACTCAACCAATTCACATATCTAAGGCTTTATGTATTATTAATCAAAAGAGTTTAAAAGTCAATCCAATCTGGTTATATACAGTAGTTCTTGTGGTTTTCAAACCTTTAAATAATTTATGGTGTCATCACTTTCCCAGTGGATATCAGGCTAGTTGAGTGTCTGGAATCAGAATCCCACTGGGAAAAAAAAGAAACATAGTCAGAAAAAGTAGTAATTTTTTTTTTAATAATAGCAACTCCAGCCTATTGTATCATCACTATCAGTCTCTAGAGAGATCATTTCTCTGAAAGAGAAGTTTTTCTTATACGAATCCTTTTGGGATCAAACAATCTCACCAAATCCATACCTACATATTGTTCTAACTGGATAAGGGAGTGTGTGTGTGTGTTGAGCACACATGGAGGTTTGTTCTGCTTCTTTTGAAGTGGTAAGCCCCCACAGTTGATCATTGTAATCTGAAATGGCTATTTTATTTTTTTATATGTATCAAATTAATTCAGCCATTTTTGATTATGTGAATACTGAGGGATCTCCTTTTGAGCTTTTTAATCTTTCTAGGTATTCAAGAATATAATAAAAAAGTGATTTAAAATAACACATTCAATTTAAAAGTATGTTAGAGAAATGACATTATTTTATGTGATAGAATACCAGATTCTGCCTTCCCAAGTAAGGGACTTGACTTCTATTATTGAATAGACTGCTACCATATATTTAACATATAACCTCCTTTCAGAATTAAAAACCTCCTTTCAACCCAGAAAATCATATATTCTTTCTCCATGTAAAATAAGGTCATTGAAGACCAGGTATATCTGACAGGTACTCTGCTCGTTCCCCAACAGAATATGAGGTTTTATACCTCTTTGTTTTGCACTATATCTTCCAAGTAGCATCCCATGTATAGCCTTTTTTTTTTTCCTTGAACCTCTCAATAAAAATTTCAGAATGTATCAGTCAAGAAAATTGTCCTGTGATCTTTTATAACAGCTGATTTTGTCTTTAGCTGCCAGCTGTCCATACCCACTGACTGCTACCAGCTCCACAATTCTTCCTGAAGCATCCAGATCCTGCTTTCTACATGCCTAGGAAACTTTGCCTCCTGGACCTACGACAATCTGTACACTTGCTAACAGAATGGAGCAAATGACAAGGATGCATTTCTGCATGCAGTCAGCCAGCCAGCCTAGCAACGTTCTGCTGGGGTTCAGAATTATGCATTTATAAAAACTAAGACTGGCCTTAAATGTAAGTCAGGGAAGTAATCCTTCCATGAACATGAGATGTCTATCCCACTGTTATGAAGCAAGACTGAGAAAATTTGCTAGATGAGGGAAGGGGACATTTCACTTACAGAATCAGGATTTGAGTCCCTTATTCCTTTAAACACATAGACAAAATTTGAAACATAAAATGTAATAGTATAAAACATAAAAAAAAAAAAAAAAAAGTGAAGGATTTAGGTGCATGCATATCATAAAATTCCCTCAGTGCCACTAACTCAGCTGTATTGATGACATGTATTGACTCATATTCTGCTTTCAGCAACACTTGTGTAAATCCAGGGTACTGAAACTTCAGTCACTTCGGAGCAATTGCTCTTGATTTACACTCGTGTAACTGACAGAGTTTGACCCTTAGACTATACATACATCTTATATTATGCATTTAGCTTCCTGAGCCACAACTGAACAATAAGGCAGTATATATATCATCTGGTATGTACCATATATCAGTTTAATGTGGACATTTAAGTTTTGCAATTCTTCTACTCTTGTGCTGCCATACTCATACTTGAAAGAGTATTAAATTTTTTTATATATACACACGCACACACACACACACTAGCACTTTTAAGACATTTTTATGATTCTTAGAGCTATGTGTGGCTCCAGAAAGCTGAGCACTTCACTCGTCTTTCTCAACAATGTGTGCAAAAATGATTAAGAGCTGCATGAGTGTTTAAACTGATCTTAATTAGCACTCTCCAAGTGATCAGAACCGATCTTACTGGTTACAAGGACATTCCTCTCGTAGTTCCCTATCTCCAGACAGGGACACTATTGCCCACTGAACACGTGAATGTCTCAGCACAGGTTTGCTGAGATGAGGAAGAGCAACAGGGATGGTCTGAGTCCTGTCTTTTTGGCCATGTTTACGAAGCAATTTCTCTCTTCATATGTTGGGGTCACACCTGTGAAGCTCTTATTTTCCCAGGGTAGGTCTGGCTGAATTTTGAAATATCAGCCTTACCTTGCCAATGCTCTGCCTAGTGCCAGATTGCACAACAATTATCCTGCAATCACATTCCCAGAAACTTCTGCTGAAAACAAAAGGTGCTTCCAGAAATACCTTGAGAGATAAATAATACATCAACTTAGGCACTCTGCTTTAACTTCCTCTGAAGGCAACTACCCCTGAACAACTCCAAAACACAATGGCCCCAAATAGGTGTTTTGTCCTGTGGTCACTCTTTATAAAACGAGCACATTGTAGCCACAGCGAAGATGATGCCAAGAGCAAAAAAAATGGTACATATCTTTGGAAACTTCAGAATGCTCTTAAGATTTTGGCTTACTGAGTTTTTCTCTCAGTAATATAGAGCACTTCATTCTAGTAATACTTCGCATTTCCACAGACTTCTTTCTAAAGAGACTAAACCTGCAGGGCTTGTATTTTTTCTGTGGTTCCTACAGGCTTCCAAGAGGCAGACATACTCTGCAAAAAAAAAAAAATTAAAATAGGCAGACATATTTTAAAATTTGATTATTTAGACATGAAAATAGGAGCTAATTTTATTTGTAAGCAAAATCAGAGGGAAAAGAGAAGAAATTTTCACAGAAAAGCAATAAAGTTTTTGGACAGTTCACAAGGTCTAGCAGCCTGTGGGCCAAACAATAAGCAATTTGTTGAGGAGGAGAGAATAAAGACATTCTTTCAGGCTGGCCGGCTGGCATGGTGAGCTGCCCATTGTGCTGCTGGCTGCGAGACCTGGGATTAGGGAGCAGCTCAGGTTCCCAGGCTTGGCACCAATGGAAACTCAAGTTTATGTATTTAGTCTTTGAACAGAAGAAGAGGTCACAGTTCAGTACCATTTGAGAGCTGATCTACCAAACAGCACTAGTACTGGCTCCAGAGGATGAATGTTCATCTGCCCATTTGGTCAAAGGTGAGCTGCCCTAATAATGCCTCCAGCAAGGTAGAAAAGATAAAAAAAGCTTGCAACGCAGAGCTGGGATGGGGGAGGGACACACTTTCAAGTGATAGACTGCAGCAAAAAGGCAAAATATAGCCACAACGACAATCTGCTCTGTGAAAGTTGCTCAGTGGGTTAGAATCAAATAATGCAATATACAAAAAAATACATTTAAAATAATCTTAAGTTATTTATGTGATTTTTTTAAAGTCAGATATATTTCTGCAATAAGAAAAGGAATTGGGGAGAAAGAAAGGGTGCCTAATTTACTATACTAAAATATTTTTTTCAAAATACAAAAAAAAGGTAGAAAAACAGAAACAGAGTAATAAAATCAAAATAGTTATACATAAAGAATATATTGCAGGGTTAAGCACACCAAATGCATTCATCAAGAGTCAATAAATGGGAAATAACAAAGCTACATTATCACCTCTACGGTCCAGAAATTATTCCCCTCTGATGTAATAATTTCTGGGCACTAGAAGACTATGCAGAGCACTAACTTAGGAGCTGACATTCTCTATGGATAGGCATTTGTTTTAGATGTTCCAAAAGAGGAAAGCCCCATTCTCCAAAATGATAGCTTTACGTGAGAAACTCAAATGATCAGACCTTTTTTTGGCTGCCCCAAATAATTGAAATAGTTACTGGAAATGCAGAATGAATAATAGCAGAAATTTTGCATTACACACACCTTAATAGAAAAGTTTAGTTCTTTGTTGATACTGTTCCCATTACTGTTTTGATAATTTTATGCAGATCTAGGGGAAATTTCAATAAATTAGTGATCCAATCTCATGCTTATATTTAAAAAATAAGTTTCTCGAGTCATGTAGACTAGAATCCTACACTTAAGGTTTTTTTCCACTTCCTGAAAATATCCTGAAAATATTTTTTTTCCGGAATACATATCTCAGAAAGAAATCTTGATGCTTACATGTGTGAGCGTGACATTTAAAAGATCTAGAATGAAAAGTAAGAATCTAAAAAAGCCCCAGATAAGTAATCAACAACAGCCGCATCACTTGAACGTTCATGCTCACTCTGTGAAGAATAAGGAAGACAAAAGTGCAGTTAAGCAAACAGGAAGCCTTGCACATTTTTCCCTAATGAATACATTGGAGATGAGTCTGTTTATGAGCATCTAGTGGACAGAAGAAGTATCTAAATTCATCATCCTCTCTGGGGTATGAACTGAGTCAGGATAGCAAAATCTGGCCTTAAGAGAATTGCTTGTTAAAGGCATTAAGTCCAGTTCTACCATCTTAAGATAAACAGTACATTTCAGAGTCAGGTTTTCCTGGGTAAGAAGCTTTCAGAAATAGCAATTTAAAAACTCTCCAAAGCACAATATTGCATGAGAGCTTGTGATTCACTCCACCTTTTGATTTTACATTAAGCTCTTCTGCTAGATATTTTTCTCTTCACAGACAGAGAAAAGAAACAGTTTTTTTACAGGATGAGACCACAGGGTAACCAGGCTGAAGAATTATAATAACAGACATTATGAAAACTTGTCATTATGGGTTTGAGATTCCAACATGAGACAGAATGACACTTTGGTGTTTCGGTTCTTCAGCTTCTGCTGATGTAAACTAAGCCCCAGGTCTAGCGCAGAAGTGGAAGACAGCACAGCACAGGAGCCAGAGGACCTGCCCTCAGCAGGATATTTCTGCATTTGTTTCTGAACAGTGATTCTCTGCAAACGGCTTGGCCTCAAATTCTTGTGAGTTTTCCAGACAGCTTCTGAAATTGGGAGAATTTCTTAAGTCAACTGAATGCTAAATCTTTTTGCCATTAGGAAAGCTAGCTATAGAGAGGAAGGATGCTCCCTCAGTTTTGGTGGGACTCTGAACCCCCGGCATCAAAGAACCACCAAATTCTCCTCACAAAGAACCCAACAACAAGTGACATGAAGAATCAGTGGCATGGCCAGAGAAGGCCATATACCTTAAGAAAACTTGTGTCCAATGAGGTCATGGAGCATGCTGTGTAGTGTACTGTTGCTTCAAGTCTTTCCTAAATCAAACAATGTCCATCCGTGGTTTGAGGGTTTGTTTGTAGTAGATATCACATCCTCCTTTAGGCTTTCTCTGTGCCTGTCAGCAAGGGAAAGAGGAATACTACCTCTGCTGTGTCTGAGCATCTCTGTGAGAGTAATATGAAACAGCAGCAAGGAATCATCTACTTGCATAGCTCAGATTAACTTGGTAAGCAACCTGAATGTGAGCTTGAAATTCTGAAAAACCCTTCAAGCCTTCAAACCTGAGAGAATAAATCATCTACTAATGATTTCTTTCTTTTATTTTTTTTAATTTTAGTCTAGATTAACTTTCTGTCTAGATCTTAAAAAGGGGTTTTCCACCTCTTTCTTCCTTTGGTCTTGTTGTGCTTTCATCTCTGCTGCAATTCTGCTCCCCTCCAGTGTCAGTTCTCACACAACTCTCATCTGTGCATTTTGATGCATGCCTGTCCTATGACTGCTGTCATCTGCATGTGCCCCCCATGGCACCCCTCCCCTTTTCTCTTGCTACCTCTCTCCCTCTCTCTCAGACCACAGGGGCCACACGATCACCACTTTCTCAGTGTGGCATTTCCTTCTGTGCGTTGCTCTCGCGTGTTGTTTATCTCTCAGAAGGATTGCAGCTATAGATAGCATCAGTGGAACTGTATCTGTCTAGGAGCAGATGTCTACCTCTGCCATATCATCTTAATTGCCCTGCTGTGGCTCACCTACCAGAAACCTTTTTTTTTTTTTTTTCCTGTGTTACTTTTTTTTCAATTTTGCAAATGATTAGTTCAAAACCTCCAATTTTGCAAATGATTAGTTCAAAACCAGCAGGACTCTGCTTACAGTCACAGGAATTAACTGGGCATATTTAATCTTTTAAGGAGAGAGAATCCCTTCAGTTGCTAACCTACTGGACAGTATTTTCTAAGGTCTTTGAGGTTTTGTCTTATACTTTCATTTTATAGTGA
Organism: Motacilla alba alba; assembly: GCF_015832195.1. Lineage (NCBI taxonomy): Eukaryota > Metazoa > Chordata > Aves > Passeriformes > Motacillidae > Motacilla > Motacilla alba. The sequence goes on along the minus strand of NC_052020.1, from coordinate 49,085,765 downwards.
ATTAGGTAAATATTACTGAAAGAGAAACTAGAGAAGCAGGAAATTATTATAAAAATATCCATCAAAACCAAGGTGTTAATGTCTGGACTAGGAGGATAAGCAAGTAATGTAAATAACTATATATGACACAGACATTCTCTTACCTCTTTCTATGGTGCTGATAATTTCAAGTTCGAATTCTTTTTTTATTCCTTTTTTTTTTTTTTTTTTGAGAGAGAGAAAATTGAATCACACAGCACTTCAGAAGATTCTTCTATGTAAAAAAATTGAAAGGTATTCATTTGGGAGTCTTAAATACAAGTGATCCAAATTATACCTTTCAGTCATTCTAGTTTTACATTGATTAAGAGTAAAATATGGATTTGTATTAGTTTGGGACTAAAATTTAGACTATGGGAAAGTAAAAAAAAAAAAAAGAAAAAGAGAGCTGGCAAATGATTCATCCATTTTCCATTGTACCTACTTTAGGCATTTTGTAGAGGGCTGAAAAAAGTGTTTGAATGAGAAAGCTACACTTCAGTTATTTATGTTTGCCATGTGACAAAGATAGGTTTGAAAAGTATCCAGGCTTCAGTTAGCTCAGACTTGGCCTTAAGTCCACAAGAAAATTTGAATCAAGTTTCACTTCAGGTTTTGAAATCATGCTGCAGAAAGGGCTTATTTTATTCATCCAAAAATATTTGGATGCAGTAACACAAATACAGTATTTTAACAGGTGCATACACACCAATATCCACATTCACTGTCAGTAATAAATTAAAATTAATCAAACAGTATCATGCTAGTATATACACTAGTACAATTATTTCCAATCACAGGCAATACAAATCAACATAAAAGCAGCACTCTGATGTATTAAGCTAGAAGAACTTTTATTTTAAGTACTTATGTGCATATAAACCATAATTTGCATCTCCCATCCTTTCTACTTTTTTAATAAGGACCTTCCAAGGCTGGATGGGAATATCCTGCGCCCAGCATCAGGAATGTGCTTGCCACAAGATAGGTAACTGCTATCAGAGCTGTTTAATGAATTTTTGACAAAGTTAATTTAATATTTTTTTCCTTACCCGCCTCCCACCCCACACCCCTCATCCCTGCCCCATGACAATTATGTTCTGTTTTGCTGCATTTTATGTCTTCTTAAGTCATCTCCTCACTTCTGCAGTGTCTTGAGGAAAGCTGAAGATCTTTGTACTCTATTTCAGGTACAGCACTAATACAAAATTTTCAAAATAAGTCAAATTCAGTGCAGAATCTTCATCAGCATTTTTTTTTTCTTTACTGTTTCACCTCGGCTCTTTAAAACAGATTAAATTTAATCCAAAATTGCCCTTGCAAAGACAGTATCTTTTTACTTGTCAAAATCATTTCTGAAGTGTCAGCAAAACAAGATTTTTTTTTACAACAGCATCAACAAAAGCAAACTAATACAGTTTTGGGAGGTGAGGTTCAATCGCTCTTGTTATCTCATCAGAGCTGGTAATTACAATTCGTTTGGTAGTATTTACCGCAGGTCATGTTGAACTCTCCGCCTTCCCCTTTACTGACACACACACTTACAGACACAAAAGTCAGACCTCAGGAAAGAAAGTGAAGCTTTTAAATATATTTGCAATTGTAGCAGTTCTACTTTCAGAATCTTCATCTGATTTTCTGAATTCTTAGCGACAAAACAACAAAACAGAAAGTAAGATTTAATCAAGACAGTGTTACTATCAGGTAAATTTTAAGAAAATTATTGATATTTATTAATTAAAAATATACTCATAAATTCAATAAGAAGCCCTAAGAATGAGTCCCACTTATTTTACTTAGAAATATATGTGAAATTACAAATTTAGATAAAACTATGGGTCAGACAGATAACTCCCAGAGGCTCTCTGATCCTGGAGATAAATGCAGCTCTTTATCTGCCTTTCTATTTCGTTTCAAAGATCTCTAGACATTTATGCCTGAGTTCAAGCAAGTGTCACTATTTCTGTATCAAGGTCCTTTTTATCTGACCACCACAGCAGTACCAGAAGGTACCTACATTTCTCTAAGTTCCGTAGGACCTGAGCTAGCATCCCATTAATGTCCATTATTTAGAGGGACTATATTTATTTGTGTTTCATAGTTGAATTCTAAAAATTCTGGAAAGGCTAGATATCTTTTAATTTAACTGCAGTGAGCAATAACAGTAAGAAATAATTTTTCCTGCAAAATATTTGGGATAAGGCAATCTGCTGACTAAGTCTCCTGCTGGCTTGGGAGACAGACAACAATCATAGAGCCCTTCCTCAGCTCTACCACTGATATTCTGTGAGGTGAGGTGTTTTGGACAAGTTACTATTTCTATTATCTTTTGGAAAAGGATGTCAATAATAAAACTTCTTTCCACTTTTATTTCCCCCCCACCCCAATCTTTCCTTATTAGATTTGACATTTTTAAGACTGTTATGCTGGCTTTTGTGTGTCAGCAGAACTAGGTTATATAGTATCTTACTCAGAATTTCTAGCCACTCTATAACACTGGTGATAAGAAGAGTAAATATCTGAATGATTAATTGATGTGAAGAGGAATTTGGAGCGAATATTAAACCTCAAATGAATCCAAATTGTTTAGATGGCAGTAGTCCAGACATTCAGAGCCATATCTGAATTTCTTTCAAGTATGAAATATTTGGGTATTTCAAGCCCAAAGGACTTAATTATCTTCATGACTAAACTTGTAGTATCTCCATGGAATTGGAAATTCCTTCCTATTTATGCAGGCAAAATAGGGCTGCATGTGAGAACAGTGTGAATCAGGAGAGTGGGACCAGGCCATCATGTCTTCACTTTCATGGGCCATAACTTAGGGAATGTGAGCTGCAGAAGCAGCACCATTCAGAGAAGTGCAGCCCAACATCCCTCTCTGGTCATTTCTGCCTTAGCAGATCCATTTAGTCTCTCACTGCTATTCTCCACTGATAATAGCGTTATGTGATTTGAATTTGGACAGAAGGTTCTCTCTTCACACCTCTTCCCAATTTTTCTCTTCCTGTTTCTGGTGTGACAACAAATTTTGGCAACATACAGTATCAACTGAGCCAGTATCAGCAATCAACACTATTATTACACTGAATACAGTATCTAGAACCACTGCTATTATGTGCACATTATGAGTTGCTCGGGCCTGTACTTCTTATGCTCACGATTCAGTGTGACAACAAGGAAGAATTTTGGAAAACTCAGTCTGTGCATCTAAAAGTGGGTGGAAGAAGCTGGGTAGCTGAGGAAGTGTTTCATAATGCATAGGCACTGTAAACTGACTCAGCATGAATGGATCCCAGCTATTCTCTGACACCGAAAGGAGCAAGTGAAACAAACCTGTGTGAAGTGTTCCAAGACCTTGTTCTGTATTGTGCTGGCTGACCTCCTCAGATGTCAGGGAATTGTGGTTTTAGAGATGAACCAGCTTTCTCAATCCCTGAGTTCACCTTACTGACCAGCAGTAAAATTCCATCAGTTTTAACAGTTTCTGCAGATGAAGTCTGTCCATTTGATAACTCCATTTGGTGACTCTCAATGGGAGAACAGTTTAACATAAAAAACTTTGCCTTCCACTTGTTCTTGAAAGTAATTTTTTCCCACTTAGGTTTCTTTTTTTTTTTTTTTTTGTCTTTTTTTATTTCATTTCATGTTGCCCCTGTAGTATCTACAGTATATACACACTTTTACTGGGGCCCCCTTATAGTCCCTGCAGACTGCATTTAGAAGGAGAAGACATTAGGATCTTTCCCTAATTATAGCTACTGAACTTTGCACTATTTGTTGGTCCAGTTTTAAAACATCCCCATACATAGAAGAGAACTTTTGAAGATGGCTACACAATCCTATTACCTGTTTGCTTTGTGGGGAGGACCTACTGTTCCCAAAAGAGTCAAACTGGCTCTTCCCATTAGCAACAAATATATATTAGCGATGTCTTTCATGAATTTATGATAAAAAATAATGGAAAAGCATTGTTTTCTGCAGAGACTTGATAAAAAATTGTTTTCAGAAGAGTGTTCTTTTCAATATTTCATAAGAACATGTTGATTTTAATGATTTCTTCAGGGAAACATTTCAGTGACTAATATAAAAATAAAATAATTAATTTCTGCTTTTGTCTTCCAAATTTATCCTTTTAACATTTGTATTTTATTCTGTATTAACATTTTAGATCAGATATATATTCAATATTTCAAACTGATCAGTAAGAAATTTTTTACTCTACTGAACGAATTTAACAATATCAAAACAAATGTATTGTTCCATTTATTGGAAATAAATACCTTTAGAAGTTCTCTCCTGTTGCTCTGTGAATGTAGAGTTCTACATTTTGTCCTAGATAAGCACAAAGGAAAAACTCAAAAAGTCAAGATTTGTTCCACTATTCCTAGGAGGAAATCTGGCTGTTTTCAGAATAAAAATGGGAAAAAAAAGTATCACAGGAAAAAAAAAAAAGAAAAAAAATAAGCAAAAACCTCTCACATGTTGTCTTAGACATCTCACTGGCCTTTGACAATTCACTGTACTTTCCAGCTCTATTCTCTTCAGTACTAATGCTGCTCTTTGTTTTTTGTGTTTTTTGTGAGCCATATAACTAATCATAACAGAACTTCAAATATTAAGAGTTGTTCAAAGACATTTTTTTCCACTAACAAAGACATTTTGAAAAACAAACACCAGTCTTTTAAGTTAGGTCGTTTTATATGAGAGATCACATGTTTGAGAGATAATAAAGTAAAATGCTATTTACTCACTGAATGATGGAGTCATGGCCATCAGCATTGCACAGAAATGTTTGTGAATTATACTAGTAAGAGTATCACAACTTTAGGAAAAGAAAGATAGAAAGGGAAAAATAAATTACTTGGCCTGTCATTAGGGAAGCTATAGCAATAGCAGCAGGGAAGAGGGTAAAGAATCAAAAAAATAAAAGACAAAAGGATAAAATCTGATTAATGGAGACTGTAGATTGGAGAGCCTATCTGTGGCTCATTTAAACATGAATACCTAATGCAAGGCTAGGCAATCCCTTATAGCACTGACTTCTAGAAGCTGTAAAAAAAGATCATGCTTTAGTCCTGCTATTACTTTGCCTTGATGATAGCAGAATATGAATGCTGTTGAAAGATAGTACCAGTTCTTTGATACATCAAAAAGCACTCTGCAGTAGACTACTACTTTAGTAGGACACTTATAGTCAAAACCAGTATTTGACTATGCTCCTAATGTCATATTACAATGACAGAAGCTCAAGGTATATCAATTTAATCTTAGTTCAAAAAAATCTTTTAGTTCTGCTGTAGCGAAGTCAAAATGGACTTTTATAGTTTTTCAGCATGAAATTGGACAACGAACAACTTTTATAATAAAAATGAAATGCAGAATATGGCTGAATAGGGTAATCGTATTCAGATTTAAAAAATAAAGCACTTGCTACTTATTTGGCACTAAACATTCCAAATAAGAAGCTATGCCAACAAGAATGAGATTCCACAATTAAAAATCAAGTCTTCTCACTATGAAAAGATAGTACCTCTGCATTTCTTGTTCACTTGTTTTATAATGTTTAAGGATAATGAATGGTTTGAAATAAGTCTTGATATACCTTGATGGAAATGAGAACCAGGCTCATTTCATACATGTTAGGCTGAACAGTTTAGTACACAGCTCTGTATAACATGAATAAATTTTGAGTCATCTTGTACTTTTTTTAAAATTCACCAGTGTAATCTTTTGTATTAAAAAAAAAAAAAAAGAAAAAAAAGAAAGTGTTCATTTGTAGAATTACAACATGTAAAAAGTTCTTACAAAGGATAGGTGTTACCAGCCTCTGGTTTCACCAGATTGTAAAACGAATCCATGGAGTGAGTCATGCAGTTCAGTCACAGTACCTGGCAGCCAATGCATTACTCACAAAGAGATACAGAAATGGAGTGTGCACAGACTCATCACCAATAAAATGTTTAACAGGTGTGCCTGACTTTAAAATTCCAAGTCTAGATATAACCCGGCTCAGGATTCAACTAGGTAATTTAAATGACTGGCCCTAGAGATCAAAAAACACATAGTGCAGCTAATGTAGGTGCTCTCTGCATGTGTACATCCTTTTCTGGGTAGCATTGTGACTGTATGCAAAGACAAAAGGTGTGAAATCATCTCGCTAAAGAAAGCAGGTTTCTTTTCCTGTCAAACACTGCACTTGGAGGCTTCTTGTTGTTCGATTCTTATAATCTTCGCTATGTTTAAATGGGAACCCTCATCCCAGGAGGAAAACTGCCTTCCAGCTTCCTCTTTCTCAGATCTATTGGGACCTCTTAATGTGGCAACAGTGACCAAAAACCCCCAAGCCCTACTGATTCACAAGTCTGTACAATTTCTCATTTTTCCTTTCCTGTCATGGTTTCAATAATGAAATTCTGTGGAAGATCATGGAAGTAAACTATCCAACTCTTTGGTTTGCTTAGGAGTTTGTGGTCGGGTATCAAACAGACGTGTCAAATTACCTAACTTTAATTTCAAGTAATTGGTGAACAGAATTACCCTCAGGGTTGAGGGAATTATAAACAACGCAGCTCCTGGTAATTTTCTCCCCTCTGGATAGAGCCAAGTGGAAATTGCTGCTAGTGGATATGCTACGGCTGCTTGTGACATTCTGAGAAGGTGGATATTTGCAAATAATACAGTTCACTTGACCCTCGCTGCTTGGCAATGAAAGAAAAACAATCTGAAGTACTTTCTTGGGGTTTTGGTAAGCACTATCCTTCTTTCCTGTGATTTCTGCAACGATCATTTAAGTGCTGGTAATAATTTGATACAATTTTGTTTGAATAAGTTTTCATGTGTGCAGCATTAGTCTAATAAAAAGGACAATCCAGACTTGACCTCAAATGCTGCTCTTTAGCTAACATGTCGCAAAAGTAACATAAAGCTTATACTGACTAGGCAGAAAAAGATGTAATAATATGTATGATATTCCCTGTATGCATTTTGTTGATCCTAATTGCTGTGAAGGGGGTGATGTGGAAGAATTCATTAGGTTTTCACTTCCCAAAAGATTTTCTGAGAACATATAGCCTGGATGAAGCTCTATTTCTCTTGTCATTTCAAAGGGCCTGATTCTTGTATCGCCTACACTGTATTTCCTTGACTTGAATGGATTTAATTTTGTTTTATTTAGGAAATGTCAACACACTCTCTTCATGGTATTCTCTTCTGGACTCTCAAAATCAAGAAGAGAGGATAATTCAAATCAGTTTGAGATAAATACCTGCGCTCAAGTGGTCCCTTTCAGACTTGATTGGCATTAAGTAGAAACCCAGCAGGTCTGTCAAATCCTTTCTTAGTATAAACCAGTCAGATTACTTTTGATGTCTCCATCCCTACACTTTATGTGTTGCTCTGTTTCCTCTGCTGCTTTGTTTCTTTTATACCAAACTGAACAGCCCATCCACTGGGCCACCTGTCCCCTTAAGTAGGGACTTCCTGTGAAACTGTCTGTTGACCATAAGACTAACCACTAGCTGCTGAGTCAGGCTCATATGCAGAAGTAGAGGAACGATGACCACAGCATTTCAGAGGCCATGTTTACAAAGTTAGTATTTCTGGACTGGTATTGCACTTAACAACTTACACATGGTATATATTCAAACCCTCAAACTGAAAACCTTGAAGAGCACTCTGCAGACGCACAAGCCAGAGCTCAATGACTAAGAAGTCAGCAAGCACCAGGTGGACTGTTGTGACTATCAGGCCACAGCTCATGGTTTAAGACAGTAGGGGTGAGGTTCCCCATGGTCCAACACTGCACTCCTGAGGAGAGCAGAAGAAAAAGTGACATAGTCCACAGTAGGTGAGTTAAGAACGGCTTTCAGCATATTAGCATGTTATTGGCAAAGGTGCCATTTGGTCGAAACTTGTAGATCCCAGATTTTGTGGAACAGTTAAGTATATCAGTGCTCCAAAGAAAGAAAAAAAACCTTTAGGAAGAGTAAAATGTTCATTAGACTTTACTTACTATTGTTGTGACTTTTACATGATGAATTGTTACTGTTTGTAAGATGAAACAGCCTACTGGGGGGAAAAAAGTAGGGGTTTAATTTTATGTTCTGTATCTCTTTTTAAGACTGTTGTTAAGGGATGAAGGCAACCAAGAACCACACTGTAAGGCATTGTGTAACTGTGCCTTGAAATTTTTATTTCAAATAAAAATTGAATTTGAATTCTTATAATACAAGAGATGAAAGGCATTACTGTGTTGACTTCTACATCAACTCCTGCAGTAATGAAGAGTGGCAATCCAGACTCTCTCACTGAACAAAATTCGGGTTTACATAATGAAGTGTTTGTTTCAAGCTAAGGGGAGATGAGATATGAGATTTTTTACTTTCTGATGCCACAGGACATTCAGTGTCTTACTAGTTCAACAGGTTTAGTCTCAACTGCTTGTCAGGGCCTGTACATTCCCTCCATTTTGTCTTGTAACTGTTCATAATTTAACCTGGGATTGTTCTCTTTTATTTGCAAATGGTCTATGCCTTCCTCTGTTTAGAGTGCCACCCAAAAGTGTCTGTGCGAGTGTGTGCTAATGCTTTAGTTATCCACAGAACTCTATCTTGCAAGCACAGAAATCTGTCCATAAGGACAGTGATATTTGTGAAGGTTTTGTGGGCATGTCTCTAAGGAAAGCCAAAAATATCTCATGGTCAGTTTCTGTGGGTTTCAGAATGCATGTGAGCGGCTGAGAGTCAAATCTTGGGCTTGCAGATATTGTTTTATTCCAGTTGAGATCAACGGGCAGATAGAGGTTTGGCCCCAGGTGTTTTGAGCCTTTCCTTCCTTTTTAACTACTGCTCGTCTTATCAACCCCAAACTGTTTCAAGCCCATCAGCTTTTAACTGTGGGAAACAGTGAACAACTGAGTGAAACCCTGCCTGTTTATGAGTGTCTGCACCACTTACACCTCAGCCCCACTTCCTTCTGGCAGTACCTGTTAGCAGCACATGGCCCTCAGCAAGCCTGCCCCATCTTTAGTGTGCCAAAACCTCTTGGTAGGTGCAGGATAGCATTTGGGCTGAAGTGCCTGGGCTTTGACATTTCCTTTTCAGCTGGTAAAAGCTCTCTTTGGAGCTTTCAGTTATTTGATTTTCCCCCCCTTTTTTTATTTATTACTGAGCTATCTGTGAGGAGACAAAACTCACTCTGGGATTTTCAAACTTCAAGAAAGCTATAAGGCAGGAGGTTCTGCAAGCTGAAGTATTTCCTTTTTATTTTTGTTCTGTTTTATTACTCACCTATAACTTAATGTTAAAAATTCTTACCTATAAAATCTTAGTTCCAGTGGCATATTTTCTCCAAATACTAATTCATTCGTTTTCAGTACAACTGAAGACTAAGTGAAGTATTTTCAGTTTTCTTTTTTATTTCTTTCACTTTCTCGATATTACAGAAGTAACATCACAGACATCACTTTTGTTCTTCTTTTCATACTCCTTGCACTAATGAAATAAAGCACCCTAAAAGTGCTTAAAGCCTCTGAAATATAGGAGTGGCTTAAAAAGTAAGATAAGTTTCTTTGTTTACAGTGATTTTAGAGTTTCTATTCATCAAAATTTCAAGCTCTATTTGTTCAATTCACGCTAAAAACATTATTTTCTATACTGAGATCTAAAATACTTCTGAAAGCACTTGAGTCCAGTAGTTACAATTGTAAAACAATTTAAAAATCTCACAATTAAACTCTCACAACTATCAGCAGGTCTCTCAGGTTAAACAGCAGAAATTTTTCATCAAGACAAATTTAAAAAAAACCCAAAACAACAAGCAGTTTTATAGTTTATATTCAGCCTTACCGGTTTTATAAAAAGAAAGATAACTAGTGTACATTTAATTTTTAATTAACATTAAAAAGTAAGTTTTAATCCAGTTCTCTGGTATACCTCAGTCATTTGGTTTATACAGAAGTCTAAGCAGTGGCTATGTCTTCTGATTTCCCCAGATCTGGTCATTCTGATTTGATGTGCAAGTTCTATAATTTTATATGAGTCATTTCTCCTGAGGATTACAGTGATACTCTTTCATTGAGAAAACATTTCTTTACCTCCTTTTACTGTACCCATTTTAAGATTAGTAAGAAAAATTATTGTTAAATAAAAAAAACTCACAGCAGTTATGTTTGCAGTGTCATAGAATCATTGAGGTTGGAAAAGACCTTTAGGAACATCAAACACAACCATTAACATATCACTGCCAAGTCCACCACTACCTCATGTTCCTTAAGCACCACAGCTACATGTCTTTTAAATATCTTCAGGGCTGGTGACTCCACCACTTTCCTGGGCAGCCAGTTCCAAGGTTAGACCACCCATTTGGCGAACAAAATTTTCCTAATGTTTAATCTAAAACTCCTCTGGCACAACTTGACATCATTTCATCTTGTCCTGTCTCTCATTACCCAGGAGAAGAGATTGACACTCACCTGGCTACAACTTCCTTTCTAGCATTTGGAGAGGGCAATAAGGTCCCCCCTGAACCTTCTTTTCTCAGGGGTGAACAACCCCAGCTCCCTCAACCACTCCTAACAAGTGCTTCACCAAACTTTTAGATTCCCTCCTCTGGATGTGCTTCAGCACCTCAATGTTTTCCTTGTAGTGAGGGGCCCAAAACTGAACACAGGATTGAAGGTGGAACCCCACCATTGCTGAGTATGATCTTTGTCCTGGATGTGCTGGACAGACTATTTCTGATATAAGACAAGATGCCATTGACCTTATTAGCCACCTGGACACACTATCCAGGTAGACAACATCCACAGCCTTTCCGTCATCCACTAAGCAGCTCACCTTGTCTTAGAAAGAGAGGAGCTGTCTTTCCCAAACCCATGCTGACTGGGCCTGAACACCTGGTTGTCCTGTATGGGCTGTGTGATGGCACTGAAGATGATCTGCTCCGTCACCTTCCCTGGCACCAAGGTCAGGCCGACAGGCCTGTAGTTCATCAGATCTTCTTTCTGACTTTTGCAGATGGGTGTTATATTTGCTAGCTTGCAGCCAACTGAGACCTTCCTGGTAAGCCAGGACTGATGATAAATGATGGAAAATGGTTCTGTGAGCACTTCTGCCAGCTCCCTCAGTACCCTTGGGTGGATCTCATGCAGTTGCATTGACGTGTGTATGTCTAAGTGGTGTAGCAGGTTGCTGACCTGTTCTTCTTGGATTATGGGAGCTCCATTCTTCTCTCCATCCTTGTCTTCCAATCTTAAGGAGCTGAGTGCCTGTGGATAACTTTTCTTACTCTTAAAGTTTGAGGGAAAGAAGGTATGAATTGCCTGAGCCTTTTCCTTATCCTTTGTCACTATATTTCCCCCTGCATCCAATTAAGGATGGAAATTTTCCTTATCCCTCCTTTTGGATGGGATGCATTTATAGAAACATTTTTTATTGTCTTGTATGGCAGTAGCCAAATTAAATTATAGTTGGGCTTTGGGTCTTCTAATTTTCCCCCTACACAACCTCATGACATCCCTTTAGTCCTTCTGAGTGGCCTGCTCCTTCTTCCAAAGGTCATAAACTCTCCTGTTGTCGGGAGCTGCAGCCAAAGCTCTCTGTTTATCCACACTGGTTATCCTGAACCAGGGAGGTTCAGAGAAGTAATAACCTACCAAGATGTTCACAGAAGTGTTTTTACCTTGTCAGCCCTGATTAGAGGCATTCTTGCAATGTAAACATGAAAATATCTTCTGTCTGAATCCCACCAATTTAATAAAGGACATGAGGGGTAATGAAGAGCACTTATTTTGATCTGGTTGAGTATGAAACCACAGTATTCTTTCCAGTCATAGCACAGTATATTTTTCTGCTCTTTCCGTCAGGAAGACAGCATTATGACTTTGTTGAGCCATATTTAGTCATACACATTTTAGAAAAGGTTGAGTTTTTTCCTTTGATAAATGTTTTATCTAATTATGAGAGAACACAAACTCTGTTCTGCTTTTAGAACATTTAATGTTCCGTGCTGGAAAGCAAATTAAAGATCTCCAAAGGTGTAAAAATCCTGCTGGATAACAACAAAATAAACAAATTCTTATAGCACACAATAGAGCCAGGGCTTGGAGAAAGACAGTAACACAGAAATATTGAGACTCACGTGACGTCAAATTATCAGCCACTGTCCTCTGTCCATTCAACTGGAGACCAAATATTGTGGCTCTTCATGGAAGGGGCCTGAATTAAGATATATGCAACTCAACCTTCTGGAATATAGAGCATGAAACAGATATGACTAGGCAGATAGAGGGTGCAGTAAGCAAACTGAAATATCAAAAAAAATTAAGAAGCTAAAACCAAAAAAATCCTTGACATATCACTAACGGATGAGAAACTCTCCACAGTATAGCAATTCTCTGTGCACAGAATCCTCACCTTCAATGATCTTTATAGTCTATATTGTGTATATTATTTACATCTGATCTTTCAGTTAGTAAAACAAAAAAGCACCATCTGCCCAACCGCACTTTCCTTCCAGGAAATTGAAATGAGAACGGATGTTGTCTTTCGTGCTTATTTTCATTCTTTATTTCATATTTAACTCTTTGTACAGTCAGCATACACTGAAAAAGAAATGCAAACCAATGTATTCCTTAGACACTCTTTCCCAGTGCACACAGCAAAGGGAGAAGGAAAATTTAAAAAAAAGACAGGCATAGAAACATCAAAAAAAAAAAATCCAACCTGAATTAGATTTCCATGCACAGTTATCACAATTAGAAGATGGGGACATTCATTGCCTATGTTCCTTGGCAGCTGTTTTTTTCTTATAAGGTGTATTAGTCAAGCAGATAACAAAACAACAGCACAGGAGAATAGTAATTAATCAAGGAGTTATCACTCCTTAGAATAAGATACATGCTCTACCTTTAAGATTTCTGAAATGTTAGGGGTAACAGAAAGCCCCATCTCTCCTCCCATCCCCCAAATAAGCAGGGTTATGTGTTTGTGCTCATGTATTTAGGCATATATGTTAAAAAGGTGAAGAAGAAAGGCTTCCAGTTATATATTATACCTGCATAGGTATGGCAGTATGGCTACATAGACTGAGTTCTTGTGGTAGCTGGAATTTTTACGGCCGTTCTCAGAAAATTCTTCAACATCTGCCTGTCCTATTTTTTTTTTTAATGTTGTTATTCCTTGTGTAGTTACAATTAAGGAGCAACATGCCTATCAGGCATAAATAGTCAGGCTGCAATCATATTCTCCAGGGAAAGCTGCTCTTCCCATATTCCTTTTACAAAAGGTATCTGTATACATGCAGTTTAATCCTCATGTTTGTCTGATCATCTGTGAGTGTCTATGAAGTAAGGAGGGAGGATGATGAATTGCCTCGATGCTCCTCTCCTCACTGGGGTAGACAGAGACTATTTTTGACAACCAGTTTACCTGAGGATAGCCACAGATCTGCTGAAATCTACAAAATAACTACAGCAGCTTACTACGAGCTGCTCCAGTGGTTCACCAGTGTCATGCTTTGTCTTCACCTGAGTGCCCTCCCACCCGTGCTGGACATGATCCCTTCTTCACCAGGTATGGAGGTTTCCACCTCTGTGTGCCTATGCATTAAGCACACCTCCTAGTGGTTGTGGCATGGGAGGCCAGAGATGGCTGCAAACACCAACACAGGGCTGCACTGAATGAATGGCAGCTGTGAATCCATGGACTGCTCCTTCCACTTGCCCTTCTGGACTGTCTGCTTTCTCCTTGGCAGAAATATTAACTTGTGATGTACAATTTCAGCTCAAGTTACCATTCACAGTGTGCTCAGGGATTGGTTACAATACTGAAAATTACCTACTATTAATTTTGGGGTTTTGTGAGAATTCTAATTGCAATCCCAAAAGGCTTTGAACAAAACCCAAAAATTTATTTTGGTACTAGAAAAAGAGGACAGTTTTGAGAAAATGGTCCATTTCTTTTCAGTGCCTGCTTTGTTGCAGCTGTCCTGTGTGACCTCAGTTATTTGTTTAAGGGGTTTGTTTTTTGGTTGGTTTGTTGGGTTTTTTTTTGCCTAAATTGTTCAACACAGGTCCCAAGGAAAGATTTTAACAAGCAAAAAGCAAAATATATTAGTGCAGATGTGAAACCATACATCACAAACCTGTTGCTTGGAGTACCCATGCCAGATGTATATCCAAGTCTCCATTTCTCTGAGGCTTGGGTATATATCCTAAAATGTATTTTGAATCCTAAATCCTACAAAAAAGTATTTTAAATAAATTAGGCATCTAAGTACTTTTGAGATGTAGGTACCTAGACCTTCATTCTCCATGTCTAAAATACAGATAATAGATGCTCTTCCTTACCCAGATGGCCTAAGGATATTCATTAATCACATTAAAATTGTGAGGTGCTCAGCTACTATAAATAGAGGAGTTTCATGATCTTCAAGATGGTGGTTACCTAGGAGATATATAGATCAACATATCTCTGCTTTACTTTGCCATTCCTTGGAGATAGCATAGCCATGCTTTTTAGTGATCAGCAACTTCCAGCTTTTACTGCTGCTCTGGCCAGCGCCAAAACCACAAGTAGAACACAGCTACAGAAGACATAAAAACTGTGTTTTTTAATTTGGTGACTTTTCCCCTCCTCTCTTTCCCATCACTGTAGAATGTCTCAACTCTTTGCATTATCAATTAGTAGGCTTTAAATTGCCCTTTTGGAAATTTTAACATTTTTATTTTTAATTGGAGGACTGCAAAGCAAAAAGTTTGCAAAGCTATCTAGTTCTATGCTGATCTTTAGCTCAATGATAAACAACTCTGCTCATTTAAATAAATTTTATGTAAAAACAACAGTGAAGGCTGAGTGTTTTGCATGTTGAGAACCTTTTTGTTGGAGAAACTGTGTAACAGAGGAAGCAGAGGATTGGATTGCCTGTCGAATCGGGATGTACCACTGTACTGAGAATTGCTCAGCTCTATGATATAGACCCTGAGCTGCTAACAGATATCCTTCTTTAGCTACAAGACTGTGCTTTTGGAGTAAAGAAGATCACAACTCCATCTGTACTGTTGCTGTGATGTACTGAGTGGGAGTTGTGTACAGGACAGTGAGAACTGTGAAGTTCGAAAGTGGCCATGGATTTATTATAAAGAGAACTCTCGAGCTGTTTGGTGGTGGTTTGTTTTTTTAAGCTTATCTTGAATGAAGCTTTTAAAGTTTTTGATGTGCTCAGTTAACTATCGAAATTTTTTTTACTTCTTTTTTTTTTTAACTTTTAGAGCTAAATAGAATCTCAAGAGCAAATATACCATGTAATGTGGCTTTTTTTAATTTTTATTACACTTTCTATAGAAGTGGAAAACATCTGGTAAGAAAGACTAACAATATGAGATTTATATGCCAGCATCCCAAACTCAGATGCTACCTTTTGCAGGTTAACTATCCCTGATATATCCTAAAGAAGTTCATAGAAAGGATCTGAAACTCCTTAGTTGAATTTTGTTTCCAATGGACAGTTTTAGAGATTTAAAGCCATTTAGAATGTTGATATGGGGGGATCTGATTCTAATATGATTTTCAACTCCTTATGGAAGAATGTAAGGAAGCATACCTGAACAAACCAACAGCTGGGCCATCCCAGTGCTCTGTCCCCAAGCACCACAATCAATACTGCTGTTTAGGGAAATCCCAAAAAATGTGGCAGCTTCTTGCAATCCAGTCCCATCCACAATGATTGGATTAGGGCTATTAGAGGGTACACCTTCACCTAATCCATTTAGCATCCCTTTATGGACCTGTGGTCTGTGATAAAACAGCCAGATTTAAAGCCCCTTAAAAAAAATGAAATCCTCTGGGGGAAACCCTGGCAAGCTCCTTTAGTCTGTCAGCACTGCTGGGTGCAGCTTTAATCCAGGAGCTGCAGCCACACGGTGCAGCCGGAGCAGCGCGACGGCGACATCGCTGCCGCGGGAATGAGCTGTGCCAGCACCGCACCGGCTGCGCCGCTCTGTGCACGGAGACACATCAATACTGAATACAGCGTGTTAGCAAAACAGAATGGAAATCTTTCAGGTGAAGAATGGCTTCACTGATTGCTTTGCTCTACCAGAATGGGGTGTGTTTTCAGGCATTCTGATAAATGTGTGCTATTTTTCAGCCATTCAGTGTGAAGTGCTGTAGGTTTCATATAAACTTTTATTGCTCACTACAGGCATGGAAGGATTGATTACATTGTTTGGGGATTTCCTAACTTCTGAGGCTGCTTCTTTAGCCAGCCTTAATACAGTGTAAGGGGGGAACAAAATGCTACAGCGCTGCTCAGTAGCCTGCTTTCTACCTTTGCATTTTGGGATCAGGCCTTCTGGCTTGCAATGGGGTAGATAACACCCAGCCTCATCCACATGACTTCTGATCATCTCCAAAGTCTGAATGCAGCTGGATTGCTAGTGATGAATATTATGATGTTCTGCAGCTATAGGGAATAAGAGACAGGATTTAGGGGTTAATTAATTTTAATGCTTATAAGAAAAAGGAAGCAGAAGACTGATTGTGGAATTGGGGTGCTGATGGTGTCTTAAGCATACAAGACAATTTTGGTGAGTCTATGCTGAAATCTCCTTCATGTAGGGAAATCAAAGGGAGCTGACAACTTTTTTGAGGCAAACAGCTTAACATGCTCATGTGGCAACTCCTCTGAGTGGGGCACATACATGCTGAGTCCTAACAGTTAACTCTTAGTGAATTTGTAAAATACCTTAGGGTTTCTGAATCAGTTACTAGAGATATCACCTCTTTCCAGTTGTGACTTAATGAACTAATCATGTTTCACCCATTCCCTTTTGCATTTTTAGACCTCAGGCTTACTAGAACTCAGTTGTACCAGTTCTCATGCCACATATTCAGCTGGAAATTTTGCTTTTCTTTACAATAATTTTTACTTTATCTTTAGGGACAAACATAAAAAAACCAAACTTTTATACTGATCTAAATTTCTTTTAATTTTAGTAGGACTAGGCATAGTCCTCACAAAGCCACCAACCTGGATTTCAACTAAATTAGAACTTGAATCTACTCAAGTTGTACTGTAGTTTCATGCAGGATTCTTCTCACCAGTATTTATTAACTATGAAGCACTCTAGTCTATTCTTGATTACTGGGAAAATGTAAGAAATATCTTCCTTAAGATGAATGTGCATTGCATTCATTGGTAAAAATCTAGCAAAAGGAGACTGGTGCCCTAGGCATTATGAACAATACAGGCTTTCAATAAGTAAATAATTCTATCCAATTAAAACAAATGTCTTTCCTGATGTACCATAGTTTCTAATTTCTTTAATAAGCATTCTTGGGAGGTGTTTATCATAAGTGATCCTCAATGAAATCTTAAAGGAAGGTTCTGTCAGAAAGCAGAAGTTGTGATGCCACTTTTCTGCCAGGGAGATTGGTGTAAAGCTCCAAGAAAATTCCAGCTCAGAATAAGCTTGCAGAGTTGATGTTATGTATGGAAATGTGAGCTTGGACTACACAGGACCCTCTTTCCTGGAAATGCTTTGCTCAGAGAGACACAGTGGGCAAAGAACAAGATAAGGATCTAGGGAAGTATGTAAATCCTATGCTACTGTGTCTGCTGATGGCTTCAGTGGAGTGCAAGGACACTGATGCACTAAAGTTGTTTGTAGCAGCCTTGGCTAGCTCTGCACACTCCTAGACTCCCACCAGGGAAACCACAGCCACAGCCCAGCAGAAACAACACTGAGGCAACTGGCTGTGCAATGGTCTATTTAGGTCTCTGAGCCTAATATTTCCTGCTGGCTAGTTGCCTCTGGAGGTTTAGCAACAGCCTCTGTGAACAGATATGGGGATAGAGTTTATGCTTTATCTACTGGCCTGAGAACAGAATTTTCCTCATACATTCCTGGCATCTTTATCGCCTTCCAACCTAAAACTACACCCCTAACTCAATCCAAAATACAGGGTGACTCAACAGACTTGCATTAAAACCCCTGAGGGAGGTTCACCATTTTTTTTTTCTGCCTGAATAGATATGTGGGAGGGTAACAATGTGTTGAAAAGTGAGAACATTTAGGCACAGAATCTTCCCAAGAGTGAGTGCTCACACTGCCTACCAAAGCAGCTTGAGGGCAGAATCTGGCCCTTAAATATTATCAGACATCTGGGCAAACAAAAACAGTTTAGCTCAAACTGCCTCCATTTCTCCTGCTCAGAAAGACTTCAGTTGACAATGTCAATTTTTGAAAGTAAAGCCTGGGTGAGTGATCAGATTCTTACCCTTCATTTCCTCTGAAGGGATATTTGTAGTCTCCCTTGAAACCAGTCAGCAACTCAAACTCAGATTTGCAGGATAAAAACCAGACTTGTGCTAATGACCCAAAACTCAGATCTGGATCCAGGTTTCAAATGGTGAGACTGAGAATGGGGTAAGAAGCCACCTAATCCAAACCCACATAAATCTATATAGCTCCTCTTTTTTTTTTTTTGTTTGCTTTTCAACTCATCAATACACCACATTGATTTCAGCTTATAGAAATTCCTTTAAACATTTTTCATGATAGATTAATTTGACTTGTCTCATCATTAGTTACTCCTCACATGCTGACTCACATAGGTATCTGATATTTTGTACAGAAATTCTCCACACAGCCCTAAAGAACAGTTCATCTCTACAGTGTGCACTGTGCTACAGCCAGCAAAGGGAGAAAAGAAGAGAGAAAGGAAGCAGAGATGCAGAGAAAGTGCTGCTATTTCTTGCCATACAGAGTTGCCAAGTACTTTTCATTTACATAAATGACTTAATGATGATTGTATGATATTTAAAATTACTGCCACCCACCAGAGATGTCTTGAAACTTTTATCAATATGTCACTTTTACTATCTATTTGATTGTAAAAAATGTGGAGATCATTGGGAAAAACATAGCTTGCTGCCAGTCCCTAAAACCAAACTCTGTGACCCTTCTGGATTAAAATAAAGCATTAAAATAAAAAAGTAGCAACAAAATACTTCTACTAGTATCAACATGATTTACATTTACATGAAGAAATAAGCTGTTTCACACAATGGAAACAAGTAATAAACTAGGACAAGAACTGTGACCAGCCTGGGACCTATCAAAGACCCCTCTGGACCTGGCAGGAATCTGCTTTGTCTGTCTCAGGGACAATCTCCCTGCCATCCCCCCCAGGTCTAATTACCTTTTTAAATTCATATCTAGAACCACAGGCTGCCTCATGGGATTAAGCACAGTATGCTTTGCAAATTGAAAATAAGATAGCTGTTAGGAATATATACTTGCCTCTATGATTACAGCAACAAACAATGGCAAAACACTAATTTACATCTATTACAATGGTGAAACAAAGCCCAGGATTTTCTTTGTGTTATAGGCAAGAGATAAATCTGCAAAGGTGAGATTCTAAGAGGTGTAGGCTCTAATGAGGGAGATTCTCTTGCAGAGCAGGTATCTGGCAGAATGACATCAACTCAGAGTTATGAGGATTCAGTATATCATTAAATTTATTTACCATAAAATGGATTGTGCTTATTTTTAATAGTAAAACTATTCATAAGGAGAGGAAGTTCAGATATATCTGTGGGTTGGATGGCATTTGCGTGGGGTGAAAAAGTGCAGAGCAGTTGCAACGGAAATCTAGTCATGCCTGGGTCTAGGATTTTTAAACGTGTTTTATCTAGTAGAAATGAATACAACATTTACAAATTGAAAATAACTCTGTAAACTCAGATAAGATTGTCTTGGTAATATTTTACCAAGGAAGCAGCTCACCACTGCTTACTTTCAATTAGCCATCTAAATCATAGCCTATACAAAAAGCAATCCCTGCTGCCTTGCAGTAATAAAAAAGGAAAAAAAAAAAAAAAAAGAAAAGAAAAGAAAGTTAGACTAGTTCCTAAGAGTTTTGATTCATGTTGCTGAATATGGAAGATCTGTAATCTTCCCCTTGGAGTCTATAGTTTAATGTAACTGCTTGAAAGTACTTCCCTTCTGCTGCTGGCAAAGATATTTTTTTTCTGAAATGAATGGTGATACATTATAGATAAACCTTCACGATTAATTTTGTTTTGACTTTAACTTCTGAATAAGAATATAAGCTCCAAAGTAGTTTCTCCCTAGATAGTAACTATGGTGTTATTTTTGGATCATATTGTAGCAGACATTTAGAGAAGCCTAAATTTAGAATAAAAAAAAATTGATTGTCATCAAAAGTTTTAGCTGTAAGATAAAAGGTGGCATGTTTTTATTATTAGTTATCTGCAATGAATAATAAATAGCAAGTTCTTTGGAATCAGTATTCAACTTCACTGGCTTCTGGCTACAAAATCCACAGTAGTAAAAGTCTTGAAGGGTTGATTGGTCAAACTCAACAAGTTTAACTTGTATCTACACATTTTCAGTGATCCACTGGTAGCATGTTTGTAAATTTGAGGAGCCAAGTAGGACAGCTGCCTGCTGTGACAGTGACTTTGTGAAGGTCTGATGCTGAATGAAAATGAGAATTTTAACAATTTCAATAAAGGGAAGAGATAGTTAAGAGTCTGAAGAATAGACAGAGCTGTAAATCACTACATGTAGCATTTCTGCAGCAGCTAAATCTAGTTCATGCATTTGTCTGTAAATTTGTTCGCCTTCCTTCTCTCTGACTGTTTTATAACTAAAATTGTCTTTACTTTTGCCCAGTTCTTCAATTTCTACCATAGGCTTTTTCTAATTTCTGCTGAAAAGCATTTAACCTGGCCTTACTGGCTGAAAACTGACTTGAAACTTTCACCTGTTGTGTTTTTGGGGTTTGTTTATTTGTTTGTTTGTTTTCTTCTTAATTGGTTCTGGGAACAGTTTTAAGATGGGGAGAATATCCAGATCATCTGAACTGTCTGAATTACCAGCAAAGCTCCACCAGTTTCACCAACAAGGAAGAATTTTTTTATTGAAAGCAATATTGAAATGAAAATTACCTGTGTGCCATTGCACAATCTATAACATATGGTATAGAAAGGCTTTTGGAAAGCCGGGTGCTATCAAATACACCTGAATGACTTCACTTGCCTTCATGAAAGGATGAACAGTGGTTGCACCTCCCTGAAAGCTGTTAGCCCATTAGCTGTTAGTCCATTGCTCAGATTATGGTAATAGTTCTCCTACAAAGAAGCTGGAAACATCTAAAATACTGCTGTGAGTGCTAGCTGAAGTGCACCTTGCAAAGCTTTGCTTGCTGAGCACTGGACATTTTCAGCCACAGGCATTGATCATAACCAGCCTCAGGGTCAGGTGTGTGGTGCAGGTACGCTTCATCTGATCCTAATAGATAAGAACGGCTGTTTGCTACCTCTGTGGCTTTCATAGCACACAGCACCATTGTGCAAAAGCAGAGACAGGCAAGGAGAACCCATATAAAAATTTATTTTATAAAGAACTTTTGTAAGCCTCATGAAAAACAGAAGCCCATGGGCTGTTGTAAATAGTCCACTGCAGATGTTCACTTGGAGGTTACACAGAGCTAATTCTTCAAGCACAGTTGTTTGGAATGTGAGAAGAACTAGAACTGAGAAGTTGACCCAGAATGTCAGAATGTTGCATTGCTAATGTTTTTCTTTTTTTTTTTTTTAAATGTGATTTCAGCTGTTATTACAGTCTTTTTTTTTTCTTTATTCTTTTTTCTTTTTTTTTTTTTTTTTTTTTTTTTTTTAAGGACAGCCATTCATATTGCAGTGAAATAAAAGGGGATTATCCTACATATGCCATAAGCTGATCTATAGCACAGCCACCCAGCTGCGATCTTTCCTGTACCTGAGCAACGTCTCAACAAAATCCCATGTGTATTATATGTGTATATATGGACAGATTTGTACCAACTCTGCATTGTTACACTTGACTTGCTCTTTTTTTTAATTATGTAAAAAAATCACATTAAGCTGAATCTAATTACTGCAATGTATATTAGAAGCAGGGCACCATCAAAATTTTATTTAAATTAATCAGGTTTTGATTTAAGATATTAAATTCAAATTAATCATGTAAAAATGGAAATGATCCTTGACGTGCTTCCAGCTGTGACTTCAGTCTGTTTTCTCGTGTGAGTCACTTTCGGGATGTCTTGGGGGGAACATTACGAAAATTCACGCCGGTGCTATTTCAATTAGAGTTATTTAGCAGGACAGATGTAAAGAATACGGTATAATTAAGAAGGAGCTGATGACACGGCTACAGATTTCAGGATCAAAAAAAAAAAAAACTTAGTGAAAATTGACTACTGGTCATGTAGTCCAAGTTCAAATATTCTGGGGTTAAGCACTCATTAATGATGGAATGAGGTTTTTAGATAGACCGTTGAACTCTTTCTCTGGAGCAATCTGCAGAATTCTGCCCTGGAAATAACTTTGAAGCTTCATTAGCAAGCAGATGATACCTGATAACATAATTTTTAAATTCTTAAAATAATTTTCTTCCCCTTGGTGCCTAATCCTTTCTGGCCAGCTAACTTCAAAGGCCTTCAGAAAAGCCTAGAAGTGCCATATAAATGCCCATATAAGAGAGGCATTACATATGTATGTACATGCATACACTCAAAGCATTGTTAAAATCATGATGGATACAAGCTGCCATCATTTCTTCTAGCACTATTTGAGCAAAATTAGTCTGTGCTACCTGCATGCTTCGTGACTGAAACCAGAAAGAGGATGGGGGCTTTCCCATACAGATTCCTGACCTAGTATTTATTTATAAATCTGTATACTATCAGTATTTCCACTGGGAAAAGTGATGTGCACATTGTTTTTTATTCAAGAATTGGGTAACACAAACATATTTTCTTACGCACTGTAATACTATGCAGCATAAACTTGGGAAATTATTTTACAAATTTTTTAACCTGAAATTAACTCTCCCAGGTAAAGTTCTCAGATTTTCCAACAGGAAAAAAGATCGGAGAGACGACATCCGTTGCTTCTTGTATTTACAGATCTCCTGAAAATATGTGTATTTAAACATGCTTCTTATGGTTGCTATCCAGGGCTCTCAGTATCTGTTCCCCTCCTACTGAGTAATAGTAAAAGCCAAGTTAAATTTAAAAAATGCACAGTACATACTGTACACCCATAATTCTAGATTAAATATTGATCTCCATGGTGTTTTTTTCATGTCTCTTGCAATCTTTCTCTTCCCTCACCAATGTCCCATTGTAACTTCCCTCTGCAAAGCAGCATACAACTGAAAATATTTTCTACAACTAAAATCACTGCTTTTACCCAAAAGAAAAAAAAATACAGTGTATGAGAATAAAATAATTTGAATATATAGCTCTGTATATCCAACAGCGTCTTTCAGAAGCAGATTCCAGAATCTGTAGAAGCTTTATTTGTTGCTTCAGGGCTGCCATACGCTTCAGCAAGAAGCTGCACTCAAAGGAGGAGCAATGCACCAGGCCAAGCATGCCTGGCTGTCCACAGTGGATTGGCAGTAAACAGCATATTACACTTACCACAGCTTACCTATTATGCAGATTTCAAGGCAGGAAACTGCCTGCAAAACACGTATACAGTGGGCATAAACTTTTATGTTATTGTGGTAGTTGATGGTGGTGTTGTTACAGCAGGAGAAATAATATGATTCATTGATGGTTTCTGCTTCCTACTTATATAAACCTACATAATTATTGTTCTTTAATAGTATTTAAAGATATTTTTAAACAAACTGTGTGGGAGTTTAAGATAATAATGGTTTCGGTTTTTCAGGAAGCACTTTTTGGAAAAGTGTATTACTACTTTCATACTAAAAATGGTTCCTCATAAGAAACAAGAATGTTGTAAGTAATTTGCAAGAAAGAGTATGATAAAAATATTCTCAATTTATTCACTTTTCCATTTCAAATTTATTTTTTCTTTTTGCATAACAGCTGGAAAGTACAATATTTTTTTCCATAGGCTAGGCTGTTGCTTGAATGACTGAAATGCATTTTCCCAGGAGAGATGCACAGGTTCATTTCCCATCTGGGTATTTTTCCCCCCTCCTGTTTCCACTTTCCCTCCTCCAGGACCAAAGCAGATTGGTAATGAACCATAGGTTTCCACTGATATAACTCCATACACACCTAAGACATATGTCAAACACAACAGTGCTCTGTGTGAAGCACAGATCAGCCCAAAGATATCTGTGCACCTCTTCTCAGTCCTTCCCCCAGGCCTGTGTGCGTGGGCTCCTGTAACCATAGCTGTAGGATGAAGACACAGGGACGTCAGACCAATATCTCTGGTCAGTTAGGAACAGGAGTTAATCCCTTCAGGAGGAAGAGCACAGATTTGTGTAGAGTCCCTGAGGGAAGAGAGTTGGTTGGGGAGCACAGAGATGGTATGAGATGAGCCCAGGAACAGTCCTCAGGGCAGTCCAGCAGGGGACTGGCCTTGTCCATATGGCAAAGATGATATCCTCACCAATGCCACTGCAGCCACTGACCTGCTGAACCCAGGGCATTTACCTGTGAAATGGTATGTGCTGGCAGCATAATGGTGAGGGCCAAGAACCCAATTTGTGGGGAAGTTTTATTTTATTGAAATAGAAGCTGAAATGCTGAACGGGGACTTCATATGATGGTGCTCAATCCATAAAATTTTTGCACAGTTCTGGAGCTATTCCATGACTTTTCTCAGTTCACTCTATGTGGAATAATGGCCATAATATGAATAAGCCTTTTTGTCTCTTTCCAGTCTGGTTAGACTGCAAGCTTTTTGTGTCAGTGAAGGACAATGCATTTCTCAGTGCATTGTGCATGAAGGCTTAGTTAAACCTAGAGCCAGTAAGGTATGTAAATAACATTGGTAATAAACACTATTATTTCTGTATCATCTCAAAATTATCATGCTGTAATATTTTTATGGAACCTCTTCCCTTTCTCAATCAAAGAACATGACTTGTCTATGACCTTAATATTAATTTGGGAGAGAGCACGGTTCAGGTCTGTTAATTTGTGGTGTTTCTTCTTAATTTTGAAATACTGTCAAAATATTTTGAATTAGTATATTTGCATTTTTTTTGCCTTAGCCAAAATGTATAAGACATTGGATATTTCTCACTGGTTTATAACTACAGTGTGACAGATAAAATATAAGGGCTTGAGGTGTCATGGGACTCTGAACATGACATGAAGACTGGTTAGTATATAAGAAAATTGTATGTGGAAATTCTGACTTTTGCAGCTGGAACTTTCATTCTGTGGATGTGTTGAGGTGTTTCTCTCCAGAGGCCATTAACACAGGCACTTGGGCTGACTCAGCAGGAAAATCTGGTTCTTTTGGAGAATTCTCTTGAGAAAAAGAGGTGTTGCAAAGGTGAAACCTATATTTTTACCAGTCAGGCCCTTTTGGAAAGCAATTTTGTGCAGCACAATAAAATCTGGGCCCTATAGTCACTGCTTTCATTCCTTCTAAGGCAAGAAAGAAACCGCACATAATATATTACAGAGCAGACATGCTAATTTTTAAAGTGATTTTCCAGGCAACTGAGCATGTCCCATGGGTTTCACCTGCAAGCTGAATGTTTATGTTTAACTTTGGAAAAATCTTTTTTAGGCTACTGAGAAATGAATATGGCTGTGTAAATGCGTATTTTAAAGGCCCTGCAAAGCTCCCCATCACTAAGGGATTTAAGCCATTTTCAGAGGAGAGGTAATCACTGCCCAGCTGTGAGCACACCCTAAACCAGTGGAAGAGCCCAGGTGTGCCATCTCAAAGCAAGCAGTGGGCTGGGGACACCGGGACAAATCTGCATGTTCAGCACAACTCAGGCAGCTCTGTCCAGAAAACTGAAACAGACTGGTGCTTGAACCACCCACAATACTGAGATCAGCTGTTAATTAAAAATCTGGTCGCTAATTCTGAGCCACTCTGCTCTAAGGAGCAGTAAATATTGATGCAGAGTAGAAGTCAATGCTGAGAACCTTTCACTGTGGACAGCTACACAGGCAGTGTAGTCAATTTTCCAGGTTGCATCAGGAATCACACCATCTTTGGTGGTGGACTTGTAGGACCTAAGGAAAAAAAAAAATCTTTATTTTATTTTTAGAATTATGAGCATTTGTAGCTCTTCTGTTTGTCAAGAGCAGTTTGTAAAAAAGGAACCTTTAAAAGTTCATTAGATTTTACTTTAAACCAAATATTTAAGATGGGTTTTAAAAATATTGTGATTTCTACACCAGTTTCACATTATTTTGGGAGCTGACTCTGGATTTTTGAATATTGATGGCTGTCAGTTTTGGAACAAAATCAGAATGCAGTTCACATCCTTAGCTAGGTGAGTGAGAGACTTACTGGATACATTTGAAATTGTATTTGGGTGCCTGAGATCTGCATCTAGTTCATGTAACTGATGATAAATAAAAATTAATAAATGAAATCATGTTGCATTTCTATGCATATGAAAAGCAAAAAATCTGTAACCCATAGGATACTCTTCTGACCCAGAGGAAAATAAAAAATCTAAACGAACATAATTCTGAAGTCTTCTTTTTCATGAACACACTCAAAGTACAATAGGATTGCACAGGATTTTTTTTCTGGTATCGAGCTTTTCAGACTGGAAGATTTCCAAAGTCTGCTCAATGTAACCTTAGTACAGACAATAACTTAGATGAGTTTTTAGTAAATTTCTCTGGTTTTGATGCTACTTCAAATTTTTTGGCCCTCATAGCAGGTAATTATGGAAACACTTCTAATTTCTCACTGCAGAGGGGAGAGGTGTTTAGAATTCACACTCTTCTAGTCAGCTTTGATTGGGGGTTAGGTAATCACTTGAGGTGAACACCGCATTAAAGAACCTTGGCAAAAATGAAATGCCCTCTAGACAAGAAAAGGGAAGTTTGACTGGAGGTATCCAAACAGGTCTATGAAGAGAGGTGACAGCCTCTGGGCAGAGAAGTTTCTAGAAAGAGAGATACAGTCCAATATCAGAAACCTGTATTAATTTTCCCTCCAGATTAGAAGTCACAAGCAATCTTTTTTTTGTCTTTAGAATGATAAAAAACAGGTTGATCAGAATAGGTTCTTTCAGTTTTAAAGTACAAAAAACATAATCTGTGATTTGTAAAAATCACCTTAAAATATTTAAAATTCATCCTAATTGAGGCTCTGGTTCACTTCACTTTTAAATAAAACATTTCTTTGCCAGCTAGCCTCAAATTAAATATTGCAAAGTCTCACCATTTTCCAGTGTAGAAGACACAACTCTAGATGGGTTTCTATTTTGTCTGGATTTCCCATCCTTCCACTTCTGATGTGTTTACATGAGGATATTTTTAGGACTTTATATTTTCCTAGTTTAGTAGCATCAGAGTGCTGTGAATAGCTTAACAATTCACTGGAACTTTACAGTATCTTAACCTGAGAGAGCAGACTCCTAATTATAAACTAAGTACAAACTGCAGCCTTGTCAGAGTGATTTTATTATCCTGATTGCATCAATTTTGACCCTCTATGAGGCTGTGCTTTTTGGGACATCAGGAGTCTAACAACTGAAAACAAGCAGAAGACAGCTGCTTCTGGCTCACAGAAGTCTCTGGATATATTTAGCAATTCAGCCTTCAAAGTAAGCTGTTTTGCTGGTACTATTGTAAGATGCATCATTTCTCAGTAGGACCCACACATTTGCCTTAATCTGATAGAGTTCTCCTTTCTGTTCTTAACCTACTTCCTTTCCAAGAGGTAAGGGAACTTTAGCAGCAGCCGTCAATAGCAAATGAAGTGGGAGGAAGCAAAGAATGAAAAATAGGCTGGGATTTATAAAAAGAATGTAAAAATCTGTGATTATATAATGATGCACAGAGTATGCCAGCTACCAAAGAAAACTATGACATCACTGTTAACTTATTGAGCTCTCTATTTATCTCTCCTCTGACATAAAGACAGCTTCTGGAGTAGTTTGAAATCCATAAGCTTTAAGTTACAGTTGAGAAATGATCCCTCAGTCCAAACTGAAGTCCAAACTGAAGAAAGAGAGCTTGTTATCTGAGGGAAAGTCACTGATCCCAAGTTAGCTTATATTTATTTTGTTTTTAATTAGAATATGAAATGACATTGCATATAGAGGTAGAGGTTGATGTGGAATGTCCCCTGGAATTTTTGAATTAAGAAAATAAACTAATGGAAGGTGGATTAAACCAGAAGACTTAGTTGAGAATCAATGTTGAATAGTGACAACATACAACAAAGAATTCTGAAAACCTAATGTTTCTTAGTAGGAGAAAAGTCCTTATCTGAAGATTTGAGGTTTGCCTCCTGTGGGTTTAAGGACAAGAGCTGGAAAACAGACCTGTATCTTTAAATTATTTCTCCTCTGCTCTGCAAGGACAGAGGGTGGCAGCTGTGACCATGAACTCCCTATCCTCCTGTTTTGCTGCTTTGTGAAGCCAGTAGGGCTGCTGCACTGGGAGCCTTGCTGGCCACAGGTGAGCAGCCTCTCCATCTGCAATCCTCAGTAGGCCAATCAAGCTGGCCCT
The DNA here is from genome assembly GCF_015832195.1 of Motacilla alba alba. Taxonomy (NCBI): domain Eukaryota; kingdom Metazoa; phylum Chordata; class Aves; order Passeriformes; family Motacillidae; genus Motacilla; species Motacilla alba. Next base: position 49,057,239 of record NC_052020.1, on the reverse strand, counting down.
GCATGAGGTAAGATGGACAGTCCCCCTGTGTGCCCTGAACTCCCTCTGAAATTTCAGCAGATCCATGTTGCTGTGGTTTTTAATTACCCCTTTGATTCATCATTATTTCATGGACTTAGACATGCCCTGCAGGACACAGCATCACAGAGCACAAACAAACAGCCACAGAGCCCTGGATACCCTTGAGGTGCTGCAGTCACTCTCCAGAGGGAATGTCACAGTGGCAGGCTCCTTTCCCTAGGTAAACTGACCTCAGGGTTTCCAGGCTGGTTTCAGTCTCAGCTGAGACACAAGAGCAGCCACTTCACCTCGTGTTCTGGGGTAAGAGCTCTTATATTTCATAATAAAACTTATTCCTGTCACCAAGTGCCGGCACAGAGATCAGAACGGATGGTGGGGCTTCTGCTCTTCTCACTTTTCTGAAGAGGAAACCAATCTATCCTTGCAGTCCCTGCACAGTAGTAATCTATAAATATTTGAGCACAGTGCAGCACAGGGTCCACCCATTGAAGACAGTGAAGGCATCCTGAGAGGTGCTCAAACAGACCTGGATTCTAAAGCACTCACTGGCTTGCAAAAAAGAAACACTTCCTGAAGGCTACCTGCAGCACAATGTGCTGCAGAGGTTGTTCTGACACATGTTAGCCGTGGTATCTGATGGACAGACTTAAAGAGAGAATACTTCTCTGTCCTTTCCTGTTCTTCTCCAAATCTCCTGGTTATGTACAGTGTAAGGACAATGAAGCAGCTTTTTTGGTTTAATTTGTGAGCCAGTATGGCTTATCAGAGAGAAAGTACTTATCATGTGGGAAGCACAAACTAGATAGGGCTGTGGGGCGGAAGTACAAAAAAAATTTATCACATTTTTATTGGAGCTCTTTAGTGAATTAATAGCCAAAATGCAGTTTGTGATCAATGAAGAATGCCAATATCACTTTTGATTGATATTGGGGTAAAAAAATCATAAACTGCAGCCCTTGGAAGATGATGCCAGATGTCTGCCACCACACTTGCAATGCAGCATGCAGTAATGTTCTGATGTACAGCACTGGGATCTGTGCATCAGCAGGGCAAATTCTCCCTGAGGGGAAAGATCTGCTTTCTCAAAACACCGCTGCAGAGGGAGACAGAAAAGACAAGGCAAACCACAAGTGCGTGCTCTGTAGAAGAAAACAGACCTGGGAGAGAGATGCTCACACTTCTCTGCATCAATCGTGCGTGGTACTATCTTCCTAGCTGTAGAGAGATGAGACACCATGACACAGAAAATGCTTCAACATGTAAGCATGTGAGCAGTAGTCTTGTTGGGAGTGATTCCATGTGGGTTTCACAAGCACACATCCCTGAGCCCGTTCCACTGCTACTTGTGTGGTACCTGTAAGGCCAGTGACCGCAGTGTTGCAGAGACCTGGAGAGAATGGGCAGGGGAGGTGCTGCCTCCCCTGCTTCCATGCACAGATCCTGCACAGTGGATATGAACTTCTCTAGTTCAGAGGCCTGAGGCAGAAAAACATCTCTCTCAGAGCTCACTGAAGATCAGTGGATCCTTTTCCCTTCTGGAATGTCTTTCTGTCCATCCTGCAAATGCTGAGTACAGCTGCCACTCAACAGACCTTTGACAAAGTACAGAAGCAGGTCTGTGTTTGCTGGAGTTAATAGGAATAGGAACCCCCCACGTAAATCTGTATGTGCCTAAGCATGATAAAGCAGTATCTGTGTAGAAAGGCTCAGTGGATGGAAGCAAAGGAGATATTCCTCATAAATATTTCTTCACTGTAGTTTTGGCTGAGGTGTTGGACATCCCGTGCAAAAGCTTAATGTGCTCTTTTCCAGTGGCAGGTGATATAGAAAAGAACAGGCTAAGCTGCTGCTCTCATCAGTGAAAAATAACCTAAAAAAAAAAAAATCAAGGCTTGATTCTGGGTAGCTCTGTGCCCTTTCTCTCCCTCAAAGTGTAATGGTTGAAGAGACTCTGTTCTTCCCACACTTAAAGCAGTATCTGTCCTTGAGTAGCTGGCATTAGCTGACCGTGCTCTGTGGAGAGGTGTGATAGGGACAGTTATGAAACTGGAACAAGTGAATTCCACATTCCTATTGGGATGGAAGATGGATAAATTTAGTTTTACTCAGGAAAAGGGCCTTTCATTAGTTACATATATCTGAAGTGGATATAACTTAATTTTACTAATACCAGGAGAATAAAAGCAGGTGAAGATGGGATGACCTAAATGCACAGAGCAAGGAGTGGCTTTATGTTAATTGAGATGAGAACACGGAGTCTAAAATTGTCATGTGAAGGCAGCCTGAATTAATTTTTTGAGAGGAGGTATTAATTATTGAGTTGTGGGCAGAAAAAATCATTTACTTATTAAAGCTCTGTGTATCTGGAGTTGGTTCTTGGAATGAAGATAATACATGCAGTTGACTTTTTCCATTGGGACTGCACGTAAGGCTTTGATAATCACTGCCTGACAGGATGAGATACAGCCATGGTTAGACAGATAACCCCAAGAACCAGATCAAACTGTATAGCCCAGATTCTCATCTTAGATACTTATCAACCATATCCCTCTGTGTGGACCAGCTATGCATATTTAAATTTAAGCTTCTAGCTGCTTTGATTAGATGGGAAGGTTCCTCATCCATGGGAAAATATTGTCATGTTTTTCTTGGGTAATTAAAATCAAGTGGTCAGTTTAATGAGAAATGAGATATGGCATTTCTTTCAGTTTCAACTGTTCTTATTCAAATAGTTGTTCAAATTAAAAAAAAAAAAATGGGACATGGCTTTTTGTTTTAGAGGAAAAGAGAACTCTGAGGTTCCCAAAAGGACTGCCAGTTGTGTCACATTTTCTAGAAATTTGGCCCCTCATAGTTGTCTCTTATAAATATGATCTGATTTTTAAAGTATCTTGGCAAGCAGCCATTTGCCATCTTTAATCTGTATCCTGATATGTAATTTAAACACACTCAAATATATGAAGCAGTTACCCACTTCAGACAGGCTTTGCAAATGAAACTACAGGTACTGACAGCATTTTTGACTCTCAACTATTATGCTGGGACAGAAGAAGTTAGTAGGTAAAGGGCCATCATCTGCAAACACATCTCTGGAAAAACATATTCAAACTTGATTTTGAAAGACCACCCAAAACTCCCCCCTTTGTGCAAATTATCTGAATTTACAGTCAAGTATAACACTGCTACAGACTTCAAGCTCCCTGAGGGTTATATCAGACAAACTTACTGAGAAAGCTGTTTGTCTAAAAAAAAAAAAAAAAAAGGAAAAAGAATTCTTTAAGAGAGGCATATGTTTATCTCTCCCTCTTTTTTTGTTGATTATCTGCAAATGATTTGCATCCTAACTATACATTGCAGAATTTACTTGGCACAGCAGATTAGTGCACTGCTCCTCTGCAAACAGCACCCATGGAGGAGCCTCAGTCACACACAGGACCTAGCAAACACAAGGGACTTCAGAGAGGGCATCAGCTGCATTTCACACCAGTATGTTGAGAGGGCTGTGGCTTGCATTGCAAGAATGGGCTCAGGGAGCATCAACTGGGTTTCTTTCAGATGAAACAAATATAAAAGTTGTGTTCTGCAGTCACACCTAATGTATTCCACTTGTTAATGGGCATTAAGTCCATGGCACCAGACTAGAATTAGTTTGAGGTAACCCCCAAAAAGACAGGCATTCTGGACACAAGGTCCTTAGCACCAATTATTCTCTATATCTGTTTATTCCTATGCATCAGCAACTTGCAAATATGGTCTAAGGCAAAGAGGTACATTGAAGGATGCTATAAAAATAGTAGCTGAAAGGACTATATTTCCACAGGCACATTATTACTTATCATTTGCACTGAAGCACTGCATTTGCACTGAAGCACTGTGTAACAACCCTAAACCTTCATTGTGCAAGGCGTTAGATACTAACATAGAACAAGAAGATGGTTCTTTCCCCTGAAGAATTAAAACTTGGAAATATTTTGGGATGGAGCTTTACCTCACAATCCAGCCTGACATGTTCCCAGGTGCTGTTCTGGCATGAGAAAGCTGTAAAATCAGTCATGCAACTTAGCTCTGGGAAGGAGGTGGGACTGGGAAGAGGAGTGTAAAATTTCACAATGCTCACTTTTCCTTGTGTCTTCACTGGGTTGAAATGGATGGAAAAAAGCCAATAGCCAGCAGAAAGTGGAGACTGGGGGAATACAGTACTGAACCGATATCCTGGCGATTTATGACCTTCCTGGGACACTGTGAAGAATAAGTGAGTGACAGATTATCTGCTGACCTGTGGGATAGCTCATTTGCTTTTGTTCAAGCAGCAGTTTTTAAGTAGAAGTGTAGATCCAAAATATTTCTTTGTTGAACTGAACTACCTTACTGCTAAATAAATATGTCAGTCAGCAATGACACAAGTTAATTTCTCTGGTGGGAGGTGTTTGTCTCACTCCGAAGGGGAGCCTGAGAGGATGCACTGCGGAAGTTAGGAGGCAGGGAATGGGCAAATTAGAGAACGGGCAAAACAGAGAATGAGTCAAACTGATGGTGGGGACATGCTGGAGAGCTACCTGGAGGTATTTGCATGCCACAGATGGACCTGTGATTTCTGACTCTATGTAGTATTTTCTTTTCTATTCTTTCCTTAAAGTTTGTACAAGATTATGGTTCTTGCACAGAGGTTAGTCCTTCTCTCCTGGGGTCTCATCAAATTTAAAAGCTGCACTATGCCTTTTCATAAACAAAAAAAAAAAAAAACAAACAAAAAAACCAAAAAAAAAAACCAAACAAAAAAAACCTCTAAAAAATACAAGGAACAAACCATAAAATTCCTTATATTGTCCCCCTTCACAGACACATTTGACCTGATCCTTCATTTGCCTACACCTTAATGTTTATTTTGTGAGATAACCCCTTCTGCATTAGAACTCTGACCTTTTAAGACTTGACTAAGATGATGAAACAGGACTGTCCAGCAGAGGATGGGGAGGATGGTCTGGCATGCTCTGTCTCAGTGTAACATGCACTTCCACTGGTTATACTTAAATTTAAATTATTTTTATTTGTACCATCAGGACTGTGAAGTTAACGTCTGCAGCAGAAATGGGAAGGCTACATGGCAGCTAATATTGCTAGTTTCTTTTCAAGAAACAACATTTCAGAAATCACAATTCTACTGGCTTGCTTCACTGTGAATTAACAGTGAATATTCACAGTCAGGCATATTTTGTGGCCACAGACACAAAACATGGGGAGCAAAGCCCTGCAGCCCATCTGACCTTGTAAGAGATCCAGTAACAACAACACGAAAGAGTAAAAAACCATTTCTCTCCCCAGTACTGATTGCCTCAGTCTTGCCCTCTTAATAAGCATTTAAATAATGTAAATGTAAAGGGTGGTGCAGGAGAGAGAAGGGGGGGCGTGCACACAAACGTTTCTGACTCTTCTTTTTCCCCCGAACACTGATGCCATTGCATAATTATATGGGTTGGCTTGAAAGAATGAAACCCAGTTCAAAATGTATGAGTTCATTTTTATGTTCTACTGAGAAAATTTATTCAGTGTGACTGCTCAGTAGCGAGAGCAGTAAAACACCTTAATCCCTGGTTGAAGAAAGGTAATACCTTGACAGATGTGTGCCTCCTACTTTCCTTGCGGCCATGTTTCAACAACAAACCTTTATTTCTGCTTCTCGGCTGTAGCAGAAAAAAAAAAATGAGCGGAGCAATAAAGCAGTCAGACAAATCTCAGGAGCCAGGCGGCAATGCAATAGTAATGACAGATTTTTAATGTGGCAGGAGAGATTGACAGGAAAATGTCTTCAGAGCAAACGCACGCCAGATGGAATGAAAACGGTTTATTGGAGTATGGAGGTGCTGCTGAACTGAATAGAGGGCGGGTTTAAGGTGGGTGTTTTATCTGCTTCAAGTAAACAACAACAACCAAAAAAACCAAATTCCACTCACCAGGTATTGCCTTTGACCAGTCTTTGCACCAAGGGGATATTTTTTGTTTGTTTGTTTATTTGTTTCCTTTTCTACAGTATCGCACTAGAGAAAAAGTTTAAAGTCAAAAGTTCAGTCATTACATGCACTGCACAAAAGGAGAAGGCAAACTGGTTTGGTCTCAGCTTTTTTTATTGTTTGCCTCTCTTCCCTCTTCCCCCCCCGCCCCCCCCGCCTTAATCTGAAGGAATTTCTCAGTCACTATGAACAGATAAAGATGTTTTGATGTGCTTTTAGATAAATCAGAATGATTTTTTTTTTTCAAAAAGAGAATGAGGAAGAAAAAAAAATAATTCCAGCTGATAGAGTAGCTATCAAATCTAGGACAGAAGAAGAAGCCTACACTAAAAAACCTATAAAAGCCCATATAGCTGTTTCTGTATCAAGAAGAACAACATCATTGTGTCTTTTTCAACTGAGTAAACTTAACTTGCATGCTCTTAGTAATGATAATAAAGTCAAATTCAGCCCTACATCTCACAAGAAAACATAACTATGAATTATTTCATGCCCTCCATACAGAGAAAAGGAAGGAAAACAGCCATAAATGGGAAGAAACAGCACAAAAGAAAGGAAGAAAATACAACTCTAAACTGTGAATCTCTCTGACATCTTTTCATTATCAGCCTAGTCAATGAAGAATGCCACAAAGGAAAGCACGGCATCATATTATTGAAACATGATGGTTTGGGGTTTTTTTGAAGGATGCACTTGTATATTCTCTGTGGATAGCCTTTTTTATTTAATTATATTTGCCATTATTAACTCTCTGTAATTGTGTTTCACATGCAGGGCTTGGATTAACTGTTTTTCCTGTATCATATACACTTGTACTGCTCTTTTTAGAGTTTTTTCAGGGCTTTTTTTCCTTATGCAAACACATCAGAGAGAAAATATTGAGTTACCTCCTTTATTTGTATTATACTTTAAAACAAAACAAACCTTTTTATCTTTGACAACGTGCTTCTTTTTTTGCTAAGGAATATTTATTTAGACAGTAAAAAGATGTTATGGTTCTTTCCACTAGTAGAAGCGTATGCACTGAATATGCTCCAATGTAATTTGCAGAAAGTGAGGAAAACACTCTGGAAAAGTAAGCAGGGAGTTTTGCCATGTCGTTTCATCTGATAACTACAATACTACGATAACAAAGCTTTAGGCAATATGCTTAAAACTGACAGGAAAAGTAACAGGCAAAGTCTTATAATGATCCATTTATATTACATATTTTATAAATTTACTGATTGCTCAGAAAATATGTCTTTTTTTTTTTCTTTCATGTTTTGTCTTGTTCAGAATCCTACTATAAAGTTCTATTTAACTCTCCTTTTGTATTCGTCCTGACAGAGCTATACAATTTGCTTGTATGATTCTTATGGTCTTTGGGGTTTTGTCTCAATTTCCTTAGTATTTGGCTATATATTGGCATACAAGCTGTTTTTCACGATGCAAGAAAAAATACTTTTATATTTAAAAAATCATTTAACTGGTTAAGTCATTTGTCCATGTTTATAAAGAACAACACAATAAGATAACACAGAAAAACAAAGTAATGAAGGGCTTGTAAGTGATATTGTTTCCTTGCATTCAAACGTAATTTGATTATCAGTGAATGTAACTTTTTTTGGGTGGATTGAAGCTGTTTCGTAAGTCAGTGCTGCAAAGGATACCCCACCACTAGGAGCTTTTTTTTTAGAGAATAAAAAATTTGAAGAGAATTTTCAGTTAATTTTAGAATCTATTTTACTAGCTTTAAATACTCTCCAAAATTAAACTCAGAATTAATATTAAAGCAATGTTGAAGACAAAACTTGACACAACAGGATGTGATAGCTGCCATTCTGTCCTTAAACCACCTTTTTGCAACACACATAATACAGAATATTAATCAGTGTTTTAAGGCTGTGGCAGTTCCTAGAGACACAATGACAACTTAGGGACAGAACATCCAGCTTAACAGTGAATACCATTTCCTTGTTCTGCACCAGAATCTTCATATGGTTTAAAAATAGATTTTACTGTGTCATCAGCTCCATTCTGGTATCACTAGTAAACTGCACTAGGTATAAAAGCTGCAGAGGAAATTGCACCAGCACAGACACCAAAGTTGCTATTGGTAGTGTGCAATAGCTTGAGTTTTCATTTCACAAGACTGAATACTGACTTTCAACCTCAAAATTTTTTTTATCCCTAAAATCATACCAAGTATGTCAGCATGCTCGCATGCACCCCCGCACTGTGGAATTTTGATAATGTATGTCCTAACCGCTTAATTGATTGATTAGCTTACTGCAGCTTTCTGAGGCACCAAATTTATCTTTAATAGCCGGAGTCAGGCACGGCAGGCAATCGAGGGGGGGGTCCCTTGGCGTCGATTTGCTCTTAACTGGAAAGTCATTACCACTTAATACATGTAGATTGTGTTGAAAGAAAATTATGTGTAATGAAATGAGGGAAAAATTAGTGGAGTGTTATGGGCGAAAGCAGATGTTACGGAGGAATTATGCTAGCAGAGATAATCACCTTCGCTAGCATTGTGTGTGCTGGGGTGTTAACTCAGGGAGAGAGTTGGTGAGAGAGCTAAATAAATGCACTGATTTACACAGATCCACTTTTCAAACTACAGTATATGACTAGTACACACATCTACAAACACATCCATATATATACACACACATCTAGACATGCTCAGGGCTGAACTTTTATATTTCTGAAGCTTTTTTTAGCTATTTTCCAGCTACTCACACTATATTCAGAAGTCCTAGCTGGAAGCACCGGGAAGTAGCTGTCGATTTGCATAGTATTGTAAAGATGAGAATAATATCCAAGGGCAGAAGTACTCATATAAACATTATGATGAGACCTTGTATGCTTCAAACTCTGGACAACCTCTCCTGAGAGAAAAATAATGAATTTGAGAGTGGTCTTTGAGGGTAGCACCAGACATTCTCAAAACTATAAAATTGAAATAAATAGCAGATAGTTGCAAAGAAATTATAGAGACATAGAATAGTTGTGCCTTTAGTTAAACAGCTTGTAAATAAAGGAGATAGAAGAAAAAAAGGAAAAATGAAATCTTTCTTTAGATGCAAGTTAGGTATGTTTTAAGGTAGTAGTTTTGCAGACAGGCAATAATGATAACACTCAGAATCAGGACAAGGGAGGTAAGAAAGATGTCACAGATTTTATTTTGAATGCATTTTAAAACTCTGTGAATTAATCTTTCACCTGTGGGCATCTCCCTGTCCTTTTCCAGCAATGTCTGATATATATGCTTGATTATATTTCTTACATCCCAGCATGCAAGGTCACTATTAATTTTTATCTTGGGTTTATCTATTTCATATAACATGTGTTTGGATTTAGAATTATCTCTGCTTTATCACGCATTTCATAATAAAAAATGTGGTCTCGGGAAGATATTAGTTTGCAAAATTCACTATCAAAACCATTGATAATTAGGGTTTCCTCATATATCGTTCTGTTCCTTCGCTATTAAATGAGGCTTTTATGAGTATAGTTATTGCTGGTGATAATAATACAAATTTTAAAAATTAAAAAAAAAACCCTCAAGGTTTTGTATTCCCTGTATTACCATTCAGAGACAGGAGGTTAGCAAAAAGACTGTCAATTTTCTGTCACTATATTAATGAGTTAAAGAAGTGCAGCCAGCCCCTCATGAATCAATTGGAAAACTATGATGAATGTTTCAATAATTAAGAGAATAATTAAATTGCTGAATGTAAGATGGCACTAAATGAAATAGCTTTCGTAACAGCAGCATATTGCTGTTTATAAATCCAAAGAGCCCCGTTTAACCAACGCTGAGTCCGGCTCAGATTTATCTGTGTGCCTTTAACAGGCTGTGGCCCAACCCTGCAGAAGCCCACCCTGTAGCCAATGTACCCCCTGCCTCAGCCCTGCTCGAGGGCAGCAATGGTGTGCGCAGAGCTGAGCACAGGCAGGGATCTGCTGCTCCATCAGAGCCTCTGGGCGCACCTCCAGCCTCCCCAGCCGCGCTCTGCACGTGGCCACCGCGGCGCTGCCCGGGCGATAAGCAGCTACACTCACACAGATAACGAAGGCAGGGAATCCGCAGCCACGGCTGACACTCTGACGGCAGCGCGCATGATGCTTGTGGAAATGCTTTTAAAAGGTGATATGTGTTAAAGGTGAACTGTAAAGCTGGAGTGAAAATTATGTTAAGTTCAGAAATATGTCCTGAATCTCTCGACTATCAGGCAAGTTTTACTGTAGCTTTCAAAATTCTCTTTTCTCCTGTACAATAATCTGGCAGTTTCTCCTTTGATAAGGACATTCCCAAACATAACTTTGTGTGATATCACACATACCAGAACCTAGGATGCTAAAAATGAGACATCCTAGAAAATTGTCCTTCAAACCAGGTATCTCAGAGCAATGCACATACTTTAAAAAATATTATTTGTAGGGAAAACTGTAAACCATTCCCTAGGCTTGAAAACTTTTCTAAATCTTGGTGGGGAGGAGGAGATGATGGGCAATAGGTGAAGTAATTAACTAGTATATACTTGCATTTTGTTTTGAAAGCATGTCACAGATTTTATTTTTTTTTCCCCTGCTGAAATACCAGCATGTTTAAGCAGCAGTCACAAATAAGGTAGGGCCATTTCAGGTGCAAAATTCAACCTAATGCATTTTGTTTTCCTGCCTATGACAGTCCTAGAGTGCTTTTTACTGCCCCATCTTTCTCACCTCCCTGTTTCAGTGTTGGCTTGGGTTTTTTTTTTTCCTTTTCCCTCTTTCCCCACTCGCTTCTGTTCACATACCTCCTTCTGTTTCACCATGCACCCATCTTCCACCAGTCCTTAGCTCTCTCTGCAGTGGGGACAGGTTTTATTTGCTTGTAGGAGAAGTCTATGGAAGGAAATTATCTACTCAGTTCTGAGTTAGGCCCTCTTTGGAGCTCAATCATAATGTCAGGCACAATTTCACCATCTTCTTCATCTCTTATGTTGCTGAATTTATTCTTCCTCTCTCCTTCAGTAGCATATTCCTGTGCAGTCAGAAAATCATCACTGATACACATATTTCACATTTGCCTTCATTCCTTTTCCATCTCTCTTCTGCTGCACAGAGGCACCTCACACACTCCCCTGAACCCCATGCCCTCAGTATGTTTCTTTTCCATTTTCCTCTTCCACCTTCAATGCCTCTTTCCTACTCATCACATAAATATATGTTCTGGGGTATTTCAAAACCCAGCATTATGTACTTGGAACACTAGTGATTTGAGGTGAAATGGAGAATAAATATAGCCATAATATGCTTTAAAATAGGTGAATTAGTTGAGCAGGAGACTTTTAATGCCACGTGGGTGGTCAGTAAAAAAGTAACAATTACCATGAGATGGAATTTGATATACCACAGTTATTTCCTATTCTAGAGATAGAGCAGTACCATGGTAACCTAGACTCCACTGTGTGGCAAGTGTTGTTAATTGTATAGATGTTTAATGGGGATAATTATACTTCTCTTGTCTGAAATCAATTTTTACTGGCAGTGACCAATGCTCAGAAGGATATTCTCAAAGGCTGTTGCACGACCTACAGTTTGTACACTTCATATTTCTCGCTTATAGTGAGAAAATTTCCCTCCATCAGTGGAAGAGGTGTACATTTTTACCTCCTGATAAATCCTGATAAAAAATTAAAATATTAAAAGTTCAGATGGATAGATAGTCATTTTCACCGTAGGTTAAGGAATGCTACACATTGATAGGCCAAGGCCAGAGAAAGGAAACCAACCTGTTTGTATTTGATAATTAATTAGATAACTTAATTTTCAAGTATTGTTATTACAGCTTCTTTTTTTAGTGTGGAATTTAGTTTTTTTTCTGAAATATCCACATCTATAATGAGGGTGGATGGAAATGTTCTTTAGCAAAATCTACTAGCAGTGGATATTGCTTTGCCAGAATTTTACATTCAGGTCAGAAGTTCTCTGATGTATGGCTCTGTTTCAGGTGAATATTCAAGTCTGAGAAAAAGATTAAGGAAATTATGTTGTTTACTGGTATTTAAAAATAAATATACCTCTCAGTTGTTTCCTTAACAGCTCTTCAATATGAAAATGGGTCTGAAAAACTGGTCAGTTTTAAGCTTCTGGAAAAAACAAACAACAACATTTATTTATGCTCATTGGAGGCTTGTTATGTTTGTCAGTGTGCATGGTCAACCAGGTTGCACAGTTACACCACATTCCTTAAGATATGCAGCCCTTGAGCAGGACTTTGCTCCTGCTGGCTGGAGTTGGCTGGATCTCTGGATATTAGCAGAGACCATCTCTCTCCCCTGGTTCTGATGGAGCCCAAAGGATACGCAGCAGGAGGAAAAAGCTTGATACAGGAAGTCACTAAAAGATGGAAAAGAAAGGATGTTAGGAACCTGGGCATGGAGAGCTCTGAGTGAGGGGTGGTGGGCAAACAACACCAAACATCTTGTGCTTAACAACAAAAAAAGACCAGCCACTTTGGACAGGGAGGTAATAACCACACACTTATTGGTAGGTGTACAGACTCCATCTCTGAAAATTATGGAAAAAAAATTTTAAAAGTATGTTGGTCCAGAAAATGATGTATGAAATTGGCAACATTTAGATTCTGATTAAGGAGGAACATGTGGGTATGGACACTCTCCCCAGCTTTGAGGAGAATAACTAAATGAGAAGGAGCTGGACATAAGATTATGCAAGATTAAGAAATGTGAAGAAAGGTGTGCATGAGTGCTACCTGAAGGGAGGTAAGAAAAGGAAAAAATATTAAATGTTGGAAGGAAGTAGATCCATCCACCTGTATTAAACCTAAACATAACTAGTCTTGAATTCTGATTTCACTGCACTGTTTAACAAAGTAACTGTAACTTCCATTTAAATAATTTTCCATTTCATGTGTAGTAACAGGTCATGAAGAGGGTAACTTCCTTCCACCACTTCTGTGTGAAGATCAGAACAAGCCATGATATTTCTGCTTGTTCAATTCCTATATTTCCAAAACATGATGGAAATGCACCCATGAAATTTTAGTAAGCAGTGACATACTGAATTTCAGAATTCAAAAACAGGAAAATACCTGGATTAAAGCTGCTATGGCTGTTGCTATTGATTACAATCCATCCCTGTTCCTGAGAGTGGAGTTCCAGTTTGCCTAACCAGTGTGAATGAAACATAAATTTTATGGATAAAATCCCAAACAGACAGAATTAATGGAGAGGTTTTCAGATTTTCTATTGATTAGATAGGGAATTTATTCACTAATTTTAACAGCCCTGTTTCAATAACTATCAAAAATTTAGGAGAAAAACAAGTACTAGGACTACATCCAAAGGACAGGACTTCACTTCTTATCCCTTTGAAATGAAAAAGCAATAATGCATGTTGAAGTGTTCACAGTTGTAACTTCCATTCCCTCATACTGTTCATCTCCCAGTCCAAAAGACACTTTGCAGAAGGACCCAGCTCTCTCAGTCAGGAAGAAAAGTCACCCATCCAGTGCCCTGTGCACAAGAAATATTACACAACAGAAATGTTTTGGATAATAATTATTTTTTTTTTTTTTTTGTCTCACAAACTGCATAGTAGACTTTTAGAAAGCAGATAGTAGAGTAGAAAAATTTGATGATTTTTCACATCTTTGTTCTAGTTGCCCAGATGAAGAAAGGGAACTATCTCACTTTTGCTGGAAAACCATTGGAATTTTGGTGAGGATTAGTTAATTTATGCTGTAGTAACAGTCTGCAACTACAGTGAGATTCTTGAGGATAGCCTTGCAGCTAGGAGGTGAAATTCACATTGAAGGTGCATTTTTCTCATCTGTTAGTTTTTATGCTCCATTATATATTTTCTATTATAATTTGGAGTGGAGAATCACAGAATGGAAAGCTGATGCATTTTAACAGGAAATGTTTGCTTTCAAAGAAGTATACCTCTATTTACAGAAAGCCTGGGTAGAGTTTCAAAAGTATTTTTTGTCCCTATAGTATCATATTATCTTTTATATTTCTTAATTGAATCCTCATCCTGGAGGCAATAGGTGCTGAACAAACTAGACCTCCCAGGTACAACTGCAGTGTATTAAGTCTGGGCTTGAAAAATAGGAGATAGCTATTTGGTGCTCAAAGATATTTATTTTAAATCTGTGAGGGGTTTTTTAGTGCTTTGGGTTTTTTGCTTTTTTTTTTTTTTTTTTTTTTTTTTTTTTTTTTTTTTTTGTGGGGGCAAGGAGAAGGAGAAGTTTGTTTGCTATTATTTCCTTCCCACAGCTACTTCATGAGAAGAGAGAAGCACAGGATGAAATGAATGGAAAGCAGAAAGTTGACAATATTTTTCACAGAATGCACTATAGCTGGTTAAATGCTATTAAAAAAAAAAAAACTGCCTTTGATGAAATTTGGAAATGGATTGCTATCAACCATTGTTCATTTACTGGAATTTGCAAATGGATTCTTCTCACCCGTACTGTCTTCTAGTTGTGTTTGCTTTCTAGGGACATTTGTAGGATTCAATTACTATTGTGGCTATTCACTGAGAATTTCAGAATAGCATGCATAAGTATTGATGGAAACTGGGTATTAGATTCACACACATGAATGTGTGCATGCTCAACACATTGGAAAAATAAATCAACACCATGTGACTCATCAAAGCAGTCATATCTAACAAAGCTCAAGAAGTGATTGGGGAATGTTCACAGAGAAGTGTTCCTGAGCAATTAGAAGTACTTAGAGAGGAAAAAGGATCTCTTTGAATTCTTTTGCATAATAAACTCAAGGAAACCTCAGTCTGCCCATGGAGATCCCATAGGCAGAAAAAGGGCTAAACTTACTGACTAAACTATTCATTGTGAATTATTCCCTCTGCTCTAATGTCTGCACGGCATGGAAGTGTGGTGCCAGCCCTGCTACACACTGTAATTTTACTCTTCTAGGAATAAAGTGGGAATATACTGCTGGGCATGTTAAAGCACTCTGCAGAGGACATTATATATATTTTCTACATGTGACCTGCCTTTGATTTTTGTGTTGAAAATGGAGTTATCTACCTTCAGAGAGAAAATATTAGCCCACAGACAGTGAAATAGGATGATATTTTTTTACTTTATTTCTTTAAAGTGGTATTTAGTGCAAAAACTATAAGACTGAAATGTAGAGTTTGAGAAGTCGGAGGTCAGCATAGCAAAATTTGGCCAGATAGTTTTTACATTTTTGGGCTGACCATGAGTTAACAGTTACTGATTCCTTTAGCAAGTTCCTGCCTAATTGTTATTTTTCCTTGATTAAATTGTCCTTTATAAGGACATCTGTTCTGTTCCTTGCCAAGGTGTAAGATGCAATCATATCTTAGAATTTGTAAAGTACTTTGGACAACACAATAATAAATATATTCTGGTGATGAATCCTACATTGTCCTCCCTCCTCCCAGCACAGCACATCTCACTGTCAGGATATTTTTCCTAACACTGTGACTCTCTCTCTCTTCTGCTGAAGTATTTCCTATAATTAATCTCTTTTTCCAACCCAGATCCCTCCAGTTTCTGCACCTCTTTGGGACAACTGCATTGCTCCCTAATGCCAAGTGAGAACCACACCTGCTCTGAGGACCAAGGTTTTGATGGGTGGCTGAGTACCAGGGAAAGTATTTGTTGTCACTAAGAGGTCAAAGAAAATTACCCCCCTAGTTACAATCTGAATTGTAACAATCTGAATTGTAAGCTACCCCACCATGAATTCAGGATAGCTTAAATGCTAATTCAAAGACATGTGTTACATGAGGATAGTCACAGGAATTCCTCTCCCAGGGAGGAAAATTTGACCTTTCCAGATCTTTTCAGCATCTAGAAGTATATAAGACTGCTCTTCTGAGCTGTCTTGCACATGGGGCAAATTGCTGTCTGGAGAGGTAAAAAAATCAGTTTTCATAGCCTGGGGAAAAAGTTTTCATAGCCTGGGGATGACAACTCAAATCTAGACAGCAAGATCTAAGGGGGTCTTTTAATATAACAGAGATATATTTTGTAAAGGTTGGAAAGAGACTTGATTTGTAGAAATTAAATCTGGAAGAGAAACTGTGAAGAGCAGGTATGGTGCTAATAGTCTCCACATTGTGCCACTGTACAATTGTGGAGAAACAATAGCTCAAAGAGGTTGCATTTTTGCTGTCCTGGGCTTATGACCAGACATCTGGACACTGATATGAGTGGGTAGTCTGAGATGAAAGGACTGGACAGAAGGCAGCAACCAAAGATAAAGAGATAAATGCTAGGGAGCCATCAGTTTTGTGACAGTTGCTGAGACTGAATTAAATCATAGAGGAGTAAAACCCAGCAGGAGATGGGAAAGCATTGACAGAAAGTGGGAAGGCAGAGAGAATACTGAAGAAATTATTAGAACACTGGAAAACAAAACAACCAAGCATCAAGTTGTGGAAACCCATGGTGGGGAAAGGGAGAGTTGTGGGAGATGGGATGATTTGCTCTCATCTTCTAAGGGCTCCACATTCCCATGGATGCTTATAGCTTTTCATAAATTCACACACAAAACATAAGGAGCAGATTAAGCTGAACTGGAAGGGAACCACAATGTGGGGATGTAATAATTAAAGGCAGTTGCTGGGCAGCTGAAGTGTATGGGAGATTGATTATAAATAGACTGAGATAATTTTGCTGAAGTGGTTAACGTGACAGTGATCCTGAGGGAATGGACAGCAGCTGCAGGCAAGTCCCGGACAGGAGAGGTACTAGTCCTCTTGCCCCACTCATCACAGGCACTAGCCCCAGCCCACTTGTGAATCTCAAAACAGGAAGGAGGGAGGGAAAAAGCCATAAACTGTGTACCTCTGAAGACAAAATAATCTGTGGCTCTGTACATTGTTTGTAATATTGAGAATGACATCCTGACTCACACTCCTTAGCAGCTTTACCAGTACAACCATCAGGGCTTTGGCCATTATAGGGTAAAGCTAGCATCACCCTGGGTAGCATCAGAAGAGACTGCTACCAGGAGGACCACCACTATTATTACTAGCTGCAATAAAAAAAGCACTTCTTAAAATGTTTTTTCTACCTAATTGTCAAAACTGAATAATATTATCAGCTTTTTTATCCTTTGAGTATTTTTCTAATAAGAAAGCGCAGAGATGCACTGCAAATAAAAGCAGAAGATTCGAGGATGCAAAGCAATCATGCAAAATGACTTTCATATCAGTTTGATAAGCAGCTGAAATTTAATAACTACATCTCTCCTATGGTGCTGGATGAAAGTTTAATACTTTATGCTTTTGCTTCTTTCTTCCGCACGATGCTTATTCAGAATCATAACTTTTCCTTTTATAGTCACAGCAATGCTTAGGTGCAGTGGATTAATCGAAGCCTTACGAGACTCCAGTACAGTCCAGACTATAGTGACTTAAAATCAAACCCTAGGAGAAGGGTCATAAGGGAAATGAGCAGAGATCCAAATGTAAAAGTAATATTTACTGAGGATAATGCACACAGATCTTACTGTCCCAGTAGGCAAGATGGAAGGCCAGTCTTTCACAACCCAGTTCCAAGAGATGCTGGATGCAGAAAAGGCAAAAGAGGAAAGTAAAAATGCCTCTCAGAATTTGGCCCACAGGTTTTGCCTTAAAATATGATTCAAAACTCCAGGAATGTGAAGCAAGGCAAATTAAGATACTAAATAGATAAAATTCACCTACCAACAAATAATTACAACACTGGAGGGAAAAAACAAACAACAAAACAAACAAGCAAAAAACCCAAAACGAAACAAAACACTAAAACCTCCAAAAAACCAGCACCCTTTCTTCTCATTTGCAAACCCGTGCTGGTAGCATTCAGTGCAGAGGCTTTTCTACCAGTAGGTGACACAGCCCCCAGCCCGGTGTCAACTGCCCTACCTTGGAAAGCAGCATGGGGCTAAAGCAGCTGCACCGGGGACCTCTGAGCCCTGCCCGACAGGTTTTTCCGGTGTAAACTCGTGATGGGAAGGGTCACATGGACACAGGGTCATGGCCAGGCGGGAGTGGGTCAGGAGGAGTTAGGGAGCCAGGCGAGGGGACGTGGGCAGTGACAGGTGAGCAGACGGGGGAGGGGCTGGCAGGGGCAGAGGACGGGGCAGAAAACAGGGGAAAGGGCTGAGTGACAGCAGGGAGCAAGCAGGGTCCTGTCAGATAGGGACAGGGGCTGGGGAAGGAGGCAGACGGGCTGGGGCAGGAGCTGGGGCAGGGAGAGGAGCAGAGGCAGGAGTTGGGGCAGAAGCTGGGGCAGGAACAGGGACAAGAGCAGGGACAGGAGCTGGGGCAGGGACAAAGGCAAGGACAAGGGCAGAAGCAGGGGCAGGAACTGGGGCAGTGGCAGGGACAAGGGTAGGGACAAGGGCAGGGGCAATGGCAGCGACAAGGGCTGGGGCAGGGACAAGGGCAGAAGCAGGGGCTGGAGCTGGGGCAGGGGCAGGGACAAGGGCAGGGGCAGGGGGCGAGGTGCCGCCGGCTCCGCTGCAGCAGCGCCCCCTTCTGCCGGCTGCCGAGGCCGCAGCCGCGCTCGGCGCTGCGGGCAGCTGCGCATCCCTCGCATCCCTCTCGTCCCTCTCGTCCCGGGGGCTAGGAGGGAGGCTCGAGACACTGGGGAAATGTAGAGCGTGGCTGGGAATTAGAAAAAAGGACTTAAAAATTAAAAAAAAAAACCCCAAAAACCTAGAAGACAGTCGTTTGCAGGCAGATGCTAGGAAGTCTCCGGATTCACTGGTGGACGGGTGCGTGGCTTCAGTTTCCAGCCTGTGTGTGAGTGTGTGTGTGCTGCAAAAACAGATAATAAAAAGAATACAAATGAAAGAACATCTGATGTAGTCATCAGATCTAACTACAGCACTTTAATATGAATTGCAGCTCCAGATGTTGTCTTAAGAAAATGAATCAATTAGACAAATGA